>NC_068417.1:16751863-16809363 GCF_023724105.1 Carassius gibelio | reverse complement strand
AAAGCGTCTGCTAAATGCATTCATTGAATTTAATTTAATTTAGTATCTGAACATGTCTGTTCAGTTAGTGTTATTTATTTATTCCTTTAAAGGGATAGTTTATTCTAAACTATAAATTCTGTCATCATTTACTCACTTCTATGTCATTGCAAATGAGTAAGACTTTTTCTTCTGTCAAATACAAAATAAGATATTTGGATAAATATTATGGAGCTCTTTTTCTATACATCAGTAGTTTTTAGAGATCATGTCTGTCAAACTATTTTAAAGATGCAGTCACTTACTTTTTTTGGTTAAAATTATCCAAAATCAATATTTGAGCAAGAAGTACATAACCAGCCAGGGTTCAAAACTATCCCCTTACTTTAGCCTCTTTTAACAGTGGTTATCTTATAATAATATTTTCTAATTTGAATGGTTATGGGTAGGTTTTCAGGGGAAATTGGAGCAATGCATTGTGTCATTACGTCACATCTGTAAACACGAAGTTGTCCCGGCTTCTAGGCTATCACATGTGAGGATCCTGCAGCTGAAGGATCGTTTATAGCCTTTTCTCACAGCAGGTTAAAATCTGTGATTACTAAGTACAAGATTCACACCTGTGTTGATGATTGACTGCCACACACACACACACACACACATACTTTTCAAAACATCAGCTTTATCCACGGTGGAGCCGTGCCAGAGCACAACTCACGCAAGGAAGATAATTCTGCAAAAAGCTGCTATTGTAGGATTTCAAACAGAGGCAAAACTTATGGACTGCAGCTTTAAGTATTATTACGTGTCATCTGTCATAAAAGTATCATATAATTTGTTTACTATATTCAGAGTCTGCTCAGGTCAAGTGATGGCTTGTGTGTGAACAGATAGAAATATGAGAAATTATTCACTGATCATCTTGAGCTCTCACTGAGCTCTGAAATGCACCACAAAAGCTATTTGGGTTACAATTACAGCAAAGAGTTTCAGCAAACAAACACTTAAACTGCACATGGCTGCCAGTAGTTTTCTCTGAGAACCTGGCCTCTTACAATCTAACAAAAATCTATTGAATCCTTCCTGGTATTCTCAAATTTAGTGGTTAATTGACTCAAGTTGCATTTTATTTAAATTGTGTTTCAATATTGAGGACAACATTTCCACTATCTGCTGAGCTTGTGCTGTAGCCCAAGTTGATGGGCTTTTGGGCCTACTAGGACCTTGACAAACAGATCTGTCAACATTTGCAACTTTCATCAACTTCCGGTGCATCCTGGTAAGACACATTAGTCCTCCTAAAAATGCTAAAACATCTCCTTGTGGGGAGGATGCTGTTGTCACAATGAGTGTACTCTCCCAGTTAATGGAGCAGCAGAAAGCGATTTATAATGATATGTTATTGCAGCAGCAAGATAACTTCAAATGTTTTATTCAGCTGATCATGGATGGAACTAACAAAAGATTTGATAGTGTTATCAGAGATGTACAGGAGCTGAAGACCAGCTTGGAATTTACCCAAACAAAGTTTGAAGAGGAGAAGATGGTATGCACTTTGAGATTGAGGCAAAGATAAAGGCATTCGAGACAAACATCACTACTTCCAAGCTGGAATTGGATGCAATGTTCAACAAGCTTGACTACATTGAAAACCAGAGCAGGAGAACAGATATTTTAATTGATGGTATTGCTGACGAGAAAGGTGGGAATTGGTGTGAATCAGAGAAAAAGGTGCGTGAAATGTTTTCAAAAAACTTGGGCTTAGATGGAATACACATGGACATTAAGCGTGCCCAGAGACTTGGTCAGTTTCAGGAGAGGGGAAGGCCAAGGAAAATTGTCAAATTTGTTCACATTAAAGATAGAGAGCTGATTCTTTCTTCTGCCAAGAAATTAAAGGGCACTAGGATCTACATTAACGAAGATTTCTCTGAAGCTGTGCAACATAGGAGGAAAGAGTTGTGGTCGAAGGTGAAAGCTGCCAGAGAGAGAGGTGATAAAGCGAGTTTGAAGTATGATAAACTGATCATCACCCCAAGGGCTGGACAAAGTCAGTTATTGGCCTAATAAGCTTAAAGCTCAATTTTATATATGGTTGTGTACTCACATGTGTTTGTGTGCAGGACTTATATGTATGTATACTTGATGATAAAATAACTTAGGGTACAAGATATTCAACTAGATTATAATATATGACTTATTTACCTTCAACTAAGATGACCAGTATAAATAAACTACCTAAAGGTTTAATCCTTGCACATATTAATATATGTAGTCTAAGGAACAAAATTCAAGACCTGTCTTTATTTTTACAATTAAACAAAATAGACATACTTATGATTTCTGAAACTCATCTGGATCACTTTTCTGGACAATTCAGATGTTGATATAGGGGGGTTTTCAATTTATAGAAATGATCGAAACGGTTTGGAGGTGGTGTGGCCATTTATATACGGGATCATTTCCCTGTTAAACTGAGACACGACTTAATTCGTGATGATATTGAAGTGTTATGGATACAGGTACAACTTCCAAATTTAAAACTGATTATTCTTGGTTGTTGTTATAGGCCACCTAGTTCCAGGATAGAGTATGTAAATGGTTTATGTAACATGCTAAACAAGGTGACTGAGGAAAACAGAGAGCTATACTGGCTGGGTGATCTAATTATTGATTGGCTGTCGGATATTTGTCCTCTGAAGAATAAGCTTAAAACTGTGACAGACACGTGGTTTATCTCAATTAATGGATCAGCCAACAAGAATTTCTAGTAACAATACAAGATCTTTAACTTCAAAATGTATTGATCATATTTACACTAATAATCCTGATATGTGCTCAACACCCGTTTCTGTAACAGTTGGCTTTAGTGATCACAACTGTATTGCTGTCTCTAGGAGAACTAAGCTACCTAGAGCCTGTCCTAAAATCATTATGAAAAGATCTTATAGGGCATTTAATGAGGAGAGTTTTCTAAATGAATTGGATAATATTAAATGGAATATGATAAGTGACATTGATGATGTGGATGCATCTCTTAATTTATTTATGGATTGTTTTATGAGAGTTGTTAACAATCATGCCCCATTAAAGAAATTTAAAGTTAAAGCCAAAAGTGCTCCTTGGGTTGATACGGAGTTAAGGAGCTTAATGGCTCAAAGGGAAGAGGCTAAAAAGGTTGCGGTTCTTTCTGACTCTTTTGAGGACATCAGGTGACCAAGTTGAACAGAGTGAAAAAGAAAAAATATTTTCTGAAGAGAATTGACAATAGTGGTACAGTTTGTAAGAGAATGTGGAATGTACTCAATGAAATCATGGGAAAGAAATCTACTTGTACTTCTTTTGTTGAAGTGAATGGAGTTTATTTGACTAAGCCAAAACCGATTGCAAATTATTTTAATGATTATTTTGTTAATAAGGTTTCTAACTTTAGAGAGACAATGAAATACACTGTTGATTCCAACTCAAATGAGCTAATTTAAAGGTGTATTATGAAAGATAAACTGTGTAGTTTTAAATTTCATCAGGTTAATGTTGTGCAGGTGGAAATGTTGCTGAGATCTTTGACTGTTGGTGGGTCTGCTGGTACAGACAACTTGGATAGTCGGCTGTTGAAGTTATCAGCTGGACATATTTCTAAACCAATCTGTCACATTTTTAACAGATGTCTGATTAGTGGTGAATGTCCAAAACTTTGGAAGGAGGGTAAGATAATTCCTTTACCCAAAGACACAAAATCTACTTTCTGTGGTCCAAATAGTAGGCCTATAAGCATTTTGCCTACTCTAAGTAAATTATTGGAAAAATTTGTATTTAAGCAAGTGCAAGATTATTTTTCTAACAATGATTTGACTACAATGTTTCAGCATGCTTATAGGTATGGTCATTCCACCTGCACTGCAATGACACAAATGTCAGATAGTTGGCTAAAATCAATTGATAATTCAATGCTAGTGGGTACACTACTACTGGACTTCAGTGCTGCCTTCAATGTGATCGACCATTAAATTTTGATTTCCAAACTTATGGTTTTACTTCTTCAGCAATCAAGTGGTTTAAGAGCTATTTGTCGGAGAGGTCGCAAAGAGTTTATTTTAATGGTGCATTATCTTGTAGCAAGTCCCTGGATTGTGCTGTTCCTCAAGGAAGTTGCCTTGGACCTTTGTTATTTTCAATTTTTACAAAGATATGCCTTATATACTCAGTAAGGCTACATTGACTATGTTTGCTGATGATACTACTCTTTATTATGCAGCCCCTACATGTTCAGAGCTTAATCAGGTTCTGTCTTGTGAGATTAGCAAATTGTATAACTGGATCAAAACAAATAAACTTGTTCTAAATATTTCAAAAACTATGAGTATAATATTTGGTTCTAAGTATAGATTATCTGATAATCCTAAAATTAATATACAAGTAAATGGTCAAAATATACATCAAGTAAAAAAGGTGACGTTTCTTGGACTTTGGCTTGATTCCACATTGTCATGGTCTGATCACATTAACACAGTTGTTGCTAAAATGGGTAGAGCTGTTGCAGTTACGCGTAAATGTGCACAGTTTCTAAATTCACAGCTGTTTAGTCGTGTTGTTTGTACATTGGTTTTGTGTCATTTGGATTACTATTCTGTTGTATGGTCTGCTGCACCAAGTAGTCATTTAAAAAAATTACAAGTGGCACAAAACAAGGCTGCAAGACTGGTTCTTGGTTGTTCTTCGAGAACTAGTGTTGCAGAGATGCATGAACGTCTTGCTTGGCTGATGGTCAAGCATAGACTATATTTTAATATGTTAGTATACCTTCATAGAATTATTAATACTCTGACTCCTAAATTTCTTTATGATAATATAATTTACTATTAAGATATGCATTCACATTACACAAGAGGGGCGAATAGTCGACAGATCTCTTTACCCCTACCTAAATCTGACTCTGTGAAGAGGACAGTGTTTTATAGGTCAATTGTGTTTTGGAACAATCTTCCAGTTGGGGTTCGTGAGATCAAGGGAAAAACTGGTTTTAAAAAAAGACTAAGACTGTATTTGTTGTCAACATCATAATATTGTCTGGATTGGTTGAGTGAGGTTGTATTATGTGCTACGTTGTTTTTCATTATTTTATTGTTTTAATTAGTACTTTTTGTATTTTTGTATTTTTTTTTCTCTAATGTGTATTTACATATGATATATTTGAGAGTAATTGTGATTGTAATTATTGGGTTTTGTATGTATTGTTTGGACCCCAGGAAGACTAGCTGTCATCTCGGCATCAGCTAATGAGGATCCTTTTAAATAAGCAAATAAACATGAAGCTTTTTTCTGAATTAAGAAGATTTACAGAATATGAACTCATGTTCTGGTGTCTTTATTGTTATTTGTGGAGGTAACTTTGTGAAGGCCATTATAAACTCTCATTACTGGTGTTGGTCATGTAATTAGAATATGATCAAAAAGTTGATTTATTTCACTATTTCCATTCAAAAAGTTAAACTTGTATATTATATTCATTCATTACACACAGACTGATGTATTTCAAATGTTTATTCCTTTTAATTTTGCTGATTATAACTGACAACTAAGGAAAATACCAAATTCAATATCTCAGAAAATTAGAATATTATTTAAGACCAAAACAAAGAAAGGGTTTTTAGAAATCTTGGCCAACTGAAAAGTATGAACGTGAAAAGTATGAGCATGTACAGGACTCAATACTTACTATTGATGCTCCTTTTTCCTGAATTACTGCAGCAATGCGGCGCGACATGTAGTTTGGGTTTTGAGTCTGTGGGACTGCGCAGGTGTTATGAGAGCCCAGGTTGCTCTGATAGTGGCCTTCAGCTCTTCTGCATTTTTGGGTTTGGCATATCGCATCTTCCTCTTCAAAATACCCCATAGTCAGGCGAGTTTGCTGGTCAATTAAGAACAGGGATACCATGGTCCTTAAAAAAGGTACTGGTAGCTTTGGCACTGTGTGCAGGTGCAAAGTCCTGTTGGAAAATGAAATCTGCATCTCCATAAAGTTGGTCAGCAGCAGGAAACATGAAGTGCTCTAAAACTTCCTGGTATACGACTGTATTGACCTTGGACCTCAGAAAACACAGTGGACCAACACCAGCAGATGACATGGCACCACAAACCATCACTGACTGTGGAAACTTTACACTGGACCTCAAGCAACATGGATTGTGTGCCTCTCCTCTCTTCCTCCAGACTCTGGGACCCTGATTTCCAAAGGAAATGCTAAATTTACTTTCACCAGAGAACATAACTTTGGACCACTCGGCAGCAGTCCAGTCCTTTTTGAAGCGAAACGCTTCTGACGCTGTGTGTTGTTCAAGAGTGGTTTGACACAAGGAATGCAACAGCTGAAACCCATGTCTGGCATACGTCTGTGAGTAGTGGTTCTTGAAGTGCCGTTATCCCTATTGTAAACTTTTTCCTACAACATCTTTTCCTTCCCTTCGCCTCTCTGTTAATGTGCTTGGACACAGAGCTCTGTGAACAGTCAGCCTCTTTTGCAATGATCTTTTGTGTCTTGTCCTCCTTGTGCAAGGTGTCAGTGGTCGTCTTTTGGACAACTGTCAAGTCAGCGGTCTTCCCCATGATTGTGTAGCCTACAGAACTAGACTGAAAGATCATTTAAAGGCCTTTGCCAGTGTTTCGAGTTAATTAGCTCATTAGAGTGTGGCAGCGGGTGTCTTCAGTATTGAACCTTTTCACAATATTCAAAATTTTCCTTAGTTGTCAGTTATAATCAAAATTAAAAGAAATAAACATTTGAAATCTATCAGTCTGTGTGTAATCAATGAATATAATATACAAGTTTCACTTTTTTAATGGAATTAGTGAAATCAACTTTTTGATGATATTCTATTTATATGACCAGCACCTGTATGTGGAAAAGACCTGTATGAAGATTTTTTTTTTTTTTTTTTAATCTGCTCATTCATTAGTACGTAAATAACAATGTTATATTTAGTTATATGATGATGAAAAAGATGTACACTCACCTAAAGGATTATTAGGAACACCACTTCAGAACTGCCTTACTTCTATGTGGCATTGATTCAACAAGGTGCTGAAAGCATTCTTTAGAAATGTTGGCCCATATTGATAGGATAGCATCTTGCAGTTGATGGAGATTTGTGGGATGCACATCCAGGGCACGAAGCTCCCGTTCCACCACATCCCAAAGATGCTCAATTGGTTTGAGATCTGGTGACTGGGGGCCATTTTAGTACAGTGAACTCATTAGCTGTGTCCAAATTCAGGGTCTACATCCTTCGGAGGACGCATTTGAAGGATGTTACGTCACAGCGCCGCGACGAAGGCTGTCCAAATTCGTAGGATCCTTCAAATGCGGCCCACAAATGCGTCCTCTTTTTCCTAGAATTGGAAGGATGGGTGTGGTGGATCCTTTCGCGTCCTACCTATCCCATAATTCTTTTCGGCAGGACGAAGTGAGCGTAGCGGAGTGGGGGAGGAGTAGTATTTTCGATGTTTTTTAATATATATTTTCAGTGGTTTTCTAGTTAGGCATTTTGTTTTAGCGTTAAGCATTTTTTTTTTTTTTTACATTTGTACGTGTATATGTAAAAAAAAAAACAAAGTTTACTTTCGTAAACTAGCTTCTTCCTTACTGCCTGTGTGAATATCCCCTTACACACAGCTTATTTGTTAGTGATTGAAGCTGTTTTTAACGCTTCTAAGGACGAAAGAGCAGACAGAAGTGTTTATAAAGCTCCAGGGAGAGAACAATGAGCTCTTCACCCGCGTCTTGCTTTGCGCTGTCACGGTTGCTAGGCGACAGGATATGAGCAACAGTTAAGGGAGGGAACTGAAAGAAGGGTAGGCTGTCCAAATTCACAAACACCGACTTCCGGTTTTTGCGGTCGTCGGAGGACCCAATTGTCATGTTCAAGAAACCAATTTGAAATGACTCGAGCTTTGTGACAGGGTGCATTATCCTGCTGGAAGTAGCCATCGGAGGATGGGTACATGGTGGTCATTAAGGGATGGCAGGGTCAGAAACAATGCTCAGGTCGGCCATAGCATTTAAACGATGCCCAATTGGCGCTAAGGGGCCTAAAGTGTGCAAAGAAAACATCCCCCACACCATTACACCACCTCCACCAGCCAGCACAATGGTAACAAGACATGATGGATCCATGTTCTCATTCTGTTTACGCCAAATTCTGACTCTACCATCTAAATGTCTCAACAGGACTCATCAGAACAGGCAACATTTTTCCAGTCTTCAACTGTCCAATTTTGGTGAGCTCGTGCAAATTGTAGCCTCTTTTTCCTATTTGTAGTGGAGATGAGTGGTACCCGGTGGGGTCTTCTGCTGTTGTAGCCCATCCGCCTCAAGGCTGTGCGTGTTGTGGCTTCACAAATGCTTTGCTGCATACCTCGGTTGTAACGAGTGGTTATTTCAGTCAAAGTTGCTCTTCTATCAGCTTGAATAAGTCGGCCCATTCTCCTCTGACCTCTAGCATCAACAAGGCATTTTCGCCCACAGGACTGATGCATTCTGGATGTTTTTCCCTTTTCACACCATTCTTTGTAAACTCTGGAAATGGTTGTGTGTGAAAATCCCAGTAACTGAGCAGATTGTGAAATACTCAGACCGGCCCGTCTGGCACCAACAACCATGCCATGCTCAAAATTGCTTAAATCACCTTTCTTTCCCATTCTGAAATTCAGTTTGGAGTTCAGGAGATTGTCTTGACCAGGACCACACCTGTAAATGCATTGAAGCAACTGCCATGTGATTGGTTGATTAGATAATTGCATTAATGAGAAATTGAACAGGTGTTCCTAATAATCCTTTAGCTGAGTGTGTATAAGTATTTACCCAGAATGAATAGTTTAAAAACAAGTTTGTTCCTTTTGACATACTTTATTTTTTCAGTGGAAAATATTTTATTAACATTATTGCACATTGTTACAGAACTTTAGTTAAAGTCATCCAGAAGATGAAATAAGAAGCACGTATGAAGAATCATGCAATATCCTCTCAGCCATTAAATGATACTGACATGATCATTTGAAATCTCAATAATAATCTCTTCTTTTCTGTGTTTCTTTGTGATGCTGCCAGGGTCAGTGATGGTGGGAAATCATGTCCCTCTAAACCCTGAAACTGAAATACAGAGAGGAGATGAGATACAGTGGTTATTCGGGGTTAAAGACTCTCTCATCGCTGAAATCAAAGGAGAGAACAGAGAGATGAAGACATATGACGGTCCTGGTGAGATATTCAAGAACAAACTGAAGCAGGGCGAGACGACTGGATCACTGACCATCACAGACATCAGAACTGAACACTCTGGACTCTACACTCTGAAGGTCAGAAGAGGAAGAGAAACCTTCTACAAAAGATTCATTGTTTATGTCAAAGGTGAGTCGCTCGAGTCAGTTTAATAATGATCACATTCTTCCTCATTCAGTAATTTTGTTTCTGAAGTAAATTCAGCTCAAACTGCTTAATGTTTCCACAGATCATTTTAGTCTAAAGTGTTTCTGTCTTTGATTATACAGTGTTTTTAAAAAATCGCTCCAATGGCCTATTATTTGTCATATAACCACATGCTGTGACAAAGGGACAAAAGCCCCCGAAAATGAAATTACAAATAAGATTTCTGACTCTGATGTTCACATGCACACATTATTGATCCAATGGCATCTGTGTGTTTCTGTCTGTCTATGCACTGTTCTCACACATGAAGATATGAAGATATCAGTGATGGAGGGAAAATCTGTCACTCTACACCCTGATACTGGTATACAGAAAAGTGATGAGGTTCAGTGGCTGTTTGATGATAAAGATCAACAGACTGTCCTGACTGAAATCAAGAACACAAAGATGCTTATATATGATGGTCCTGATGAGAGATTCAGAGACAGACTGAAGCTGGACGAGATGACCGGCATACTGACCATCACAGACATCACAGCTGCACTCACTGGACGCTACACTCTGAAGATCACAAGAGGCGGAGACAAAATATATAAAAGATTCTACATTTCTGTCATCAGTCGCTCAAGTCAGTGTAATAATGATCACATTCTTCCTCATTCATTCGTTTTTTTCCTGAAGTGAATTCAGCTCGAACTGTTTAATGTTTAGATGGTAATGTCAGTCAGAGCTGTATTCAATGTTTTATACAGAACTTCATTTTCAGCTCAAACTCTTCACACAGCAGTGTAAAGATCATCTCTGATAACAGCGTCTGCATGATCTGTGTGTAGAAATGTCAAACTCTGATGTTCACATGCACACACACTTGTTCTAATGACATCTGTGTGTTTCTGTCCTTCTATGAACTGTTCTCACACATGAAGAGAGGAAGATAACCGTGACGGAGGGAGAATCTGTTACTCTAAATCCTGCTAGAAAAATAAGCAAAGATGATTTGATACACTGGCTGTTTGGAGATAAAGTGCAACAGACTCTCATAGCTGAACTCAATGTAAAGACCGGAGAGATCTTAACATATGATGATGTTGCTGATGAGAGATTCAGAGACAGACTGGAGCTGAACAAGAAGACTGGATCTCTGATCATCAAGAACACCAGAACCAAACACTCTGGAGTCTATAAACTACTGATCATCTCCAGCAGAGGGAATAAAGAACAGACATTTACTGTCACTGTCTGCGGTGAGTAGCTCAAGTCAGTATAATAATGATCACAGATCTTCACTGGTAGTCATTCTTCATAATGTTTTGCTTCTGCATATAATTCTTCTCAAACCATTTAATTTCAGACCCCATTCAGAGTTTGTTCTGTAGATTATTTCATTCAGTTTCAAAAATTTGTGAAACACTGTTCTGTTGCTGCCCCAAAAAGTACTTCCTTAATTTTTCATTTATATCAGCACACTGTATAAAGTTCACTATATTTATAGTTTATAGTATAGGATTTATAGTTTTATCTTTGAAATCTATCAAATCTGAAGCAGACAGTAATATAAAGTTTCTGTATAAGAAAACAGCTAAATGTCTTGATTTCAGACTGATAAAACAGAATCTGAATGATCATGATGTAGACATTTCAAATTCTGATATTCACATGAACACACTTGATCTAAAGACAAATTTGTCTGTTTTCTCTGTTTCTGTTTCTGTGTTCTTGTGGTTACAGATAAAGTGGAGGAGAAAAAACTGATAGGAGGAGATTCTGTCACTCTAAACCCTGGTACTGAAATACAGAGAGATGATCAGATCCTGTGGATGTTTGGATATCAAGACAAGGTCATCGCTCAAATCAGAGGAGGAACAGTAGATGATGATGTTAATGAGAGATTCAGAGACAGACTGAAGCTGGACGAGACTGGATCACTGACCATCACAGAGATTGAAGCTGAACACATGGGACTCTATAAGCTACTGATCATCAGCAGCAGCAGAGGGATCTTGTTCAAGAGATTCAATGTTTCAGTACCACGTAAGTAAAAGTTTTTTTGTTGTTGTTGGTTTTTTTTTTGTTTTTGTTTTTTTGAATTGTACTCAAGTGTAAGCGTGATGATGAACTGAATGATTAGTTTTACACTGAACTGAATTTAAATTCATTATATTGCGTGACTGTATTTGACATTCATTAAGTATTTTTCTCAATTTATCTGTTTAAAATGAAGACTTAATGCAGAGCAGGACATTAATACACCAATTAAGAATAAATATTTTAACTGCATTCATAAATATTGAATGTGTATTAAAATGTAGCATTTTATTTTTAAAGTATTAAAGTTATTAATGTTACATAATTAGTACAGTGGCAGATCCTGACAGAGTTAATAAAGACATCTGTCCAGGGCTCACAGTAAGCTGAGAGACGACATGAGACACTGTCTGTCCATACAGCTTTAAGATGTGATTTCTCTCATTTATATTTCTCTCATGGTATTATTTTAATGTGGAGAGTGCATTAACATGAGAGCACCTGCAGTTCTCTCAGATATACTGTGTGTGTTATTAATTGGCTCGGCTCTCGCTCTGATATTGTGTGTGCTCAAACATTATCCTGTGCAATATATTGTTGTTAGAAGCTGTCAACTATCAGACTTTATTGATTTACCAGTGAAATAACATTTAATAATTTACCAGGGGAAAAACTTTTAATTGAAAATAAATTAAGGATTCATTATTGTATGTCAAATATACAAATTTCATTATAAGAACTTTAAGTCAAGTTTTGTAGGTATTTTTACTATTTGATAGTTATTATTTGAGTTAAGTGCTTATATAGTTCTACAATAAAAGTTTATCAGTGCATGTTGCATCTTTATACCTTTTGTGGGCGACGTGTCTTATTGTGCCTTGGTCAACAAATAAGCCAGAGCTGCTACTACATGTACATGTATATACACACACACACACACACACACACACCCTTAATGAAACTTTACTGATATTATAATCTCCTTATTTCTCTGTTTCTATCTGCTGCTGTGACATGAAGCAAGGATTGTGGAAGTGAATAGGGAGAAATCTGTCCATCTAAACACTGATCTTACTGAAATACAGAGAGATGATGAGATAGAGTGGAGGTTTAGAGATGAATACTCTCCCATCGCTGAAATCAAAGGAGGGACTGGAAAGACACATCATGGTCCTGATCAGAGATTCAGAGACAAACTGGAGCTGGACGAGAAGACTGGAGATCTGCTCATCAAGAACTGTACATATGAACATACTGGAGATTATAGACTGAAGATGCGCAGCAGTAAAGGGAATAAATACAGGATATACCGTGTTACTATTAAAGGTGAGTCTCTCCAGTCAGTGAAATAATAATCACAGTTCTTCTTCCTCATAGATTCAGATATTTTTCTGCAGATAATTCTGATCAAACTGATTAATGTTCAAACTTCATTCAGAGTTAGTTCTGTAGTTCATTCTTAATCTATTATTAAAAATAAAAAAAAGTTTCTGCCTCATCTCAATGAGTATTTCATTCAGCTTTTATTTTTGGGCACGTTTTTGGTATGAAAGTGTCTACTGGTAACATGTTGTTAAATGATATGGATTTTGCGATACCGTGGATACTGTTAACAATATTGATAATAATCAGAAATGGTTACTGAGCATCAAATCATATTAGACTGATTTCTGAAGATCATGTGACACTGAAGACTGGAGAAATGATGCTGAAAATACAGCTTTGATCACAGTAATACAGTAACCTATGTGTTAAAACAATCATAGATCATTTAAACGGACAATATTTCACAATATTACAGTGTTTACTGTATTTTTACTAAATAAATGTAGCCTTGGTGAGCATATAATCAACAATTCCTGACAGCTGCACAATGGCCAAAAAACATGACACAATAAAAAAAAATACTTTTCATGTCTCTGTCCAATCCCTTACCCTTTATAGTTATATAAGGCTTAAATATTTTTAATGTAATAATATCGATATCGCCTGGACAGTGTAAAATATTGTGATATGAATTGTAGCTCATATCGCCCACCCTAGCGCTCTATAAATAACACAGAAATGTGTATTAGATTCTTCTCCTCTGAAACACAGCAAACTGTCTTTGTGTTGAACTGAAGAAACAGCATCTGAATGATGTTTCTGTATCATTGTGATCTCTGTTGTTCACATGAACACACTTGATCTAATGGATATCTTTGTATTTCTCTGTTTCTGTGTGCTGCTGTCACATGAAGAGAGGAATGTGGAAGTGACTGAGGGAGAATCTGTCCATCTAAAGACTGATCTTACTGAAATACAGAGAGATGAGGAGATAGAGTGGAGGTTTGGAGATGAAAACTCTCTCATCGCTGAAATCAAAGGAGGGACTGGAGAGACACATGATGTTCCTGATGAGAGATTCAGAGACAGACTGGAGCTGAACGAGAAGACTGGAAATCTGATCATCAACAACTCTACATATGAACATGCTGGACGTTATAAACTGAAGATCAGCAGCAGTGAAGGGAACAAAAACAGGACATACACTGTTACTGTCAGAAGTGAGTCTCTCTAGTCAGTGTAATAATGATCACATTTTTCTTCCTCAGATTTTTTTCTGCAGGTAATTCAGATCAAACTGATTAATGTTCAAACTTCATTCAGAGTTTGTTCTGTAGTTCATTCTTAATCTATTATTAAAGATTAAAACTGATTAAAGTTGCTGCTTCACCCCAGTGAGTATTTCATTCAGTTTTTATTTCTATCAGCACTGTGTAAATAACACAGAAATGTGTATTAGATTCTTCTCCTCTGAAACACGGCAAACTGTCTTTGTTTTGAACTGATGAAACAGCATCTGAATCATGTTTCTGTATCATTTTGATCTCTGTTGTTCACATGAACACACTTGATCTAATGGATATCTTTGTATTTGTCTGTTTCTAGATGCTGCTGTCACAAAAGAAGCGAGGACTGAATCATTGATGAAGGAAAAGACTGGTAAGAATCTGCTGTTTGCACTCAACATTAACTTTACAACACTATCATGATCTGATGTCTGTGATTCACCTTCATGCAGTTTATTCATTTAGATTTCAAACAAATGACTGTAAGTGAATTAAAGAGTGAGAGAAATGACCTTCTGCTGAATCTTTTCATGCTACAAACATCCGAGATGCAGAAGTCTAAATGAACCAAGTAAACTTTACATTTCAGATTACAAATTCTAGTAGATGCACGACTGAATTCACAAATGTAATTACAATTAATTTTTGAGAAAAGTGCTTAAGCTAAATTTAACTCCTCAAATGAGCAAAATGTGCTGCTGACAATATGTGTTAAATATTTTTTTTAATTGTAAATGTTTGACATTAGTTTTGATGTCTCATGAAGAAATCCAGATCAGTGAATCTTCTCTGTTTCTAATTCATCATTGTCTCTGTATTTTCCTTCAGATTCCAGAAGAAACCGAGAGAATGAATCAGTGACTGTAGAGATGCCACTGTTGAATAGAGATGATCTGAATGTAGAGAATGAGGAGGAGAGGATGAGTTCACTTTAACAACATAAGACCCGCCCACAAGTGTCAATCACTCTGACATCATCAACATGAATACTGTTGAGCTGTTAAACTTGCATGTACAAAGCTTCTTTAGTTTGAGATGAACCGAGAAACATGTTTGTCATTTTAATATTACACTTCATTCTTTTACTCTATTTAGCCTGATACTAGTTTGACTCACAGCTTTGATTTCGTGTGATTGTAGTCAGTGAGTGTCTGAAAGTGTCATTTATTTTTTATAAGATGTTTTACCACAGCAGTATCTTTGATTATTTTATTCTCTGTTTTATATGATAAACACCAGAAAGTATCAGATTAATGTTCATGTTCAGTGTTGATTACAGTCTGTTTCCAAGCTGAGGTCACAAAATCTTCTTGTTCTTCGTGTTCATAGTGCCTCTGTGTTCACGCTGAAGCATTTGACATGAGCCTTATTGTACTAGTAGCAAAACTATGAAGAAAAAAAAAAAGCCTTTTATTCAGTTCTAGCAGTGATGTGATAATACATGCGTTATGCTTTGTGTTGTTTTATTAAATCTGACAACAGCATCTGCTTGAATAATATTCATATACGATATTGATATGCCACTGATCGTACTATACAATATTTTCTGTCTTTTAGTAGACAAACGCTGATACTGCTTTTGCTTCCTAACAGAGGTTACTATATATATTCTTATATACATGTTTGAATGCGAGTGTTACAATATTAATAAATAATAAAAAGGCAAAATTGTGTGAAATGTGTTTTTCTTCATACTGTATGTAGTACACAATCAAATCTTACAGTCAGTGTAAAAATAATTAGTATCCTCTAGTTGTGTTGATCATATAGCAAACATCCAGGAAAATCAGATGAACACTACCTGAACATGGTAATGGACCCCACATTTATATACTTTTGTATTAAAGGCCACATTGTTTTTCTAAATTGTGACTAAAAAGCTTATGATTTAAACACTGTTTGTACTGTAACACTGTAATGAGAAAAGCTACAAAATAAATTTAAGTTTTTATCAAATGAGATAATTAAAAGATACATCTCAATGTAAGGGTCTCAGTTAAATATGTGCAGTTTCACATGATTAGTGTAAACTGTCACATGACCAGAGCAGTTTATTTCCTGTTTGCTCCACAAGAAGATGAAGACTGGATCACAGCTCCAAAACTAAAGTGTCTTAACATAAAGATATGGCAAAGATTTTTGGTACACATATTACACATACTAAACTTTTGAGTTACCGGCCATTCATAACTTCTACTTGCAAAAAAAAAAAAAATAAATAAATAAACCAACAGCTTGAGGCTTTCTAAACTGAATGTGCCAAAGCTGCAAATCATTTTGTGTCAGAACTAGAGGTGTGCGATATTGACAAAATAATCTCAATATTTTATTTTATTGATAAAGATAATTAGCTAATATTTTGCTGTGTGTTATTGCACTGATATCTCAAGGCCGTGGACACCTGACTCCTAAAGTTATATTTCATATTCTGTGTGCACAGTTCACAGCAATGATAGAAATTAATCTTTTAAATAGATTTTTACATTTTATGTGCATTTCTACCTTTATAAAGCCAGTGTGCATCCTCTTTTGAGTCAAATTCTTACATTTAATCAGTCAATTTTAATAATAATACATTATTTAGCCTGTTATTAAACAAATTAAATCAGTATCAACAAAATTAATCTTTGCAGAAGTTTAAGTGGCATTCAGATTTAGGCTATAAATAATTTTTGATATTTTAAACTTGAAATGTTGAATACTGACATTTTAAATCAATACTTTAAAACTGCCAACTTTTGAGTTCAATTTGGAAATATATATATTACATATATTTATACAGTTGTGTTCAAAATTATTCAACATTTTATGAAATCAATTTGGCAAAGGCATCAGTAAAGTATTAGAGAAAGTTTGTTAATACACTTTTGAGTGATTCTGAGAATGGAACATTGATGAATCATGATAAAATTCGAATTGGCTCTAAACATTCATGTTCAAAATTATTCAACCCCCTTTGTGCAGAATCTTTTATTCTTTAAAATCTCCAATAAACGTTTTCTGTAAGTTTTAAGAAGCTTCTCTCACCACTCTACTACAGTTTTGGCACATTCCACACTTGAAAAAGCTTTCAGATCACTGATAACCTTTGGTTTTCACATTGCCACTGCTTTCTTCAAATTCAACCAGATATTTGAAATGAGAATTAAATCTGGAGACTGAACAGGTCACTCGGGTACATTCTATGACTGATCCCTGAACACAGCAGAAGTAGATTTGGATGTGTACTTTGGTATGACTGGCCTGCAGGAAAGTCCCTTGATCATCAGCTTCAGTCTTTGCACCAAAGGCATCACAATTCTTGTCAAAATGGCCTGATACTTTAAAGAATCCATGATGTCCTTCATACAGTCATGATTTCCACTTCCTTCTACAGTAAAGAAACCCCATAACAGGACTGATCCACCTCCAAGTTTGAGGATGGAGATGGTGTTCTTCTGCTTATGAGCTTTGCCTGTTTTGCAGCAGACATACCGCTGATCCATGGGTCCAAAAAGTTCCAGTTTGGTCACATCACTCCATATAACATTCCTCCAGAGCTCCACAAGTCTACACAAATGTATTTTATCAAGTTCAAGTTGGCCTTTTGTTCTTCTTGATCAAGAGTGGTATTCTACAAGATGTCTCAACATGAAGGCCATACTTGTCTAGTGTTCTTCTTACACTGTCCGTGTATCTTTTGGTCATTCGATTTTCTATTTAAAAATAAATAAAGATAAATGAGAAACGGTTTGATTTTCGTTTTTTCGTTTTCTTCAAGAAACGGAAAACGAAAATTTAGCTGGATTTTTCGTATTTTTGTTTGTGGGTAAAAAATGAGATTATGCTTTAATATTTGTTTGAATGTGTGGGCGGCGCTGAAACGCCCTTTCATCCCTTCTGTACTGCACCGACAAGTGGCAACCGCAAGCTCAGTTCATCTTCACCAGGAGAGAAGCGGCATACAGCAGTTTATTAATCCTGCCAATTCTTTGCTAGTGCTGCTTGCAAGATAAAATAATAATAATAATAATAATAATAATAATAAATTAATTAAATTAATAATAAAATAAAAAATAATATTATATTTTTCCTGCTGCTGCATGTTATTAACAAAGCAGACTTGACAACTTTATTCATAAAACACCATTTGAATTTTACTTTAGCCTGTGATCTACAACGACATGGAATAAAATATAGGCCTACTACAAATTTTTTGCCTACTTATTTTATTCTAGGCCATTCATAAAAAAAAATGTAATGAGAAAAATCCAACCCAACATTTATAATAAAATTTATATTAAAATAAGTTAAGTTTTCCCCATAATTAGTCTACTTTAAATGTTTTAATTATAGGCTATAGGCTACTTAGAATTATGAACTGAATTCACGAATTCTGTAGATGACCATATAAATATAGTGATGGTGTGACATCATTACAGATAATGAGTTCAGATGGGAAACACTGCACCTCTGGTTGGTTTCATTTGAATTACATAGGCCTAAATATAAAATTATTATTATTATTCTATTTAAATGGCTTATTTTAAAAGTAGACATGTCCAGCAAGACATGGTTCGTCTGATGCATGAGTCTGGTTCATTTCTGACGTTTCAGAAAGAAGTTAATGTAGACCGAGATGGCAGAAAGCAAATCCTGTTGAGTTTTCATGTTATTTAGGGTGTCTTACGACCCAAACTGACGGAGCTGAAGCTCTTTCCCCTGTTATCGGGATGGAAGCTGTGGATCGGGATCCGCCGATCGGAGAAGTGCAGACTACACTCTACAAGATAAAGCTTCAGTTTCTGTTGTTTGTATAACAAATGAAAACATGTTAGGCTAACTGTGAGGTTTTTCTTAAATAGGCATAGAATAAAATTAGTAGGCAAAAAATCTGCACATATTTGTCATTGTAGATCTTACAGTAAAATTCAAATGTCATTGAATAAATTAATTTCTGTTTGGTCAAAAAAAAAAAAAAAAAAAAAAAAAATTATATGGTCTTGGAAATCTTCATATAGCCTTAACCTTTCTAAAGTACTACAATATCTATTCTCTTTAGCTTTTGTGAGATCTCTGTTGACATTTTTGCTACTCAACTTCAACACATGCACGGGCTAACTGTATGTGTAACGGCTCAAGCTAATTCTGTTTGTAATAGAGTTTCTAAAAGCTTAATTGTGTTTTGAGACTGTTTTATTCACCACCATGAAAATAAGTGATTTAAAAACAGCAATGCTGAATAGGGGTTGAATATTGATGACATAGCAGTATTATTAAAAATCTTATAACTCAAAAGTATTACATTATATATTGACTATCACTTTTAATATGCCAGTGAACCGTTATAGATACAATTTTTATTTTATCCTGGATCTTCAGAAAAGCTTTCATTTGTAAAGTACTGCAGTCTCTAGGGGGTTGAATAATTTTGTACACAACTGTAGTATGCACACACACACATGCAATTTTTAATACTAATATATATATATATATATATATATATATATATATATATATATTACACCAGAGTTTTGTCTGATATCTGGACATGCCTAGTAGTCACTGTCATAGAGAGTGGGGTAAGATGAGCAAGTGGGTAAGTTGACCCACACTTTGTATCTTTCCAACTGTACACTTTTAATGTCATGTGACCATATATTTTGGAACCAACCATTATTTCTGCCCGACTGTGAAAAGAAGAAACAAAGGGGAGGAGTGGAAGGCACCCATTTACTTTAAAACAGTTTTTATTTTAGCGTAACAGATGTCTTTTATTTTTTATTTTAGCGTTACATCAAAGTAAATTTATCCATGTCTAAGAAATATTTATGATGCATATACAGTAGGTGATTTAACAACATATAATAGCTATATATATATATATATATATATATATATATATATATATATATATATATTATTTGTAGTTTATTTAATAGGGACAGTGTACAAGTGCACCAAATTCTTCTGATATGAACCAGAAGATGCTTTTTGTCACATTATAATCAGATATATCTTTCCACCTGTAAGTCCCTAATGACTGGTAACATTGCCGAAAAGATACCAAGAATCTTTTGACTAAAATATTTATTAGTTTCAGTGACATTTATTCCTTTGTTCTAATTCCCCTTTTTTTTTTTTTTTTTTTTTTTTTACTTAAATTCTTTGTTTAGTCTGTTTTTGGAAAGATTACAGCTTTGGTGCTCAACATATTGTTTCATAAATGCAAACTACTAAAGATTGAATTTAAGCTTAATTTATGTTAAGTTAGTTTTAAGAAACAAAATATGAAAAGGAAATTTGACTTAAATTAGTTTTTAAAAGAGATTCAATGAGATGGTCAGTTTACACTCAGATGGTGCATCTTACCCACCAACTTGGGTCAATTACCGCAACCCTGGGGCAAATTGAGCCACAGAAGCACATATTTTTAGAATCCTTTGTCATAGATAAGTTGTGATAATTTAAAATGATAAGGAACATCCTGAAATTACTTGAGATACTTTCCTTGTACTTCTGCATCATTTCCCCTTATCTTGAGGACCACATAAGTAAGGCTGTGTAAGGCTAAGTTAGGCTGTCACTCCTGAAACATATGGAGAATTGCCTATGTTTCAGAGGTGTTTTTCAAAAACCGAGATTTAAATAAGGAGAAAACAATGGTGTCTGAGACTCACTTTATTTCATGTCCATTCTAGGACACCTTTAAAATAAACATGTAATAATTCAAATTATTTTATTATAATATTATATATTATAATGTTGCCATTCTGTACACTGAGTTTTAGTAGCCTATATATTGATGTAACATAAATATCTGTTCAATGTCATTTTCATATGGAAGTCCATGGTTATACTTATGAATAAGTATGCAGTGTCACACATCTCTGATAAGTACATCTCAGACATTTATAACAAACCAAACAGTTTGAAAATCTGTAGAAAATTGAGCAAGTTATGGTTATTTAAAAAGTACATGCACCATTAAAACACAATGTTATGAGTGCACTGAAAAAAAATAATAATAATTTGTTGAGTCAACTAAAAATACCTTGTTACCCCACTGCCTATTTTTTTTTTTTTTTGTTATCTTGACAATTTATTTCTTGTTGAAACAACTTCCCATTACCGTCTAATTAGTCCAGGTAACAAGTTTGTTTAAGTTGACTTGACTATTATTTCCTAGTCCAGTCAACTAAATCATGTTGTGTAAACTGGGATTTTCTTTTTCTTTTTTTTTACTTGGATCAATAAACCTAAGCAAAAAGATGACAAGACACTTTAAAAAAAAAAAAATTATTAAATGATAGAGACAAAAATTTCATTTACATTTAACCTGAACAAGCAATTTGCCGTCAGCACATCAACTGATCATTGAAAAAAATATATTATATAAATAAAAGGCAAAATATTATACCTTGCAAGTTCATATGCACTCCCCTCACCATAGTGCAAGTTATTGGTCAAAATGAGAAACAAAGATATTGCAAAAGCAATCCCATTTAGTTACAAAAAAAAAAGTGTACACTGTACATCTGTATAATAAAGTATGAATGAATGCACATTGAAGCACAAAGATCTGACTTTATTTCTGTCAGACTATTGTCTGGGCTATTGAGTTACAACAAATGTGTTTTAGAAACACATGGTTATAACAGCCAGAGAAAAGACTAAGACAGAAATCAAGGGTCAAGAGCCCAACTAAAGCAAACACTGATCTCTAACATGGTTACTTCAAATGAAACAATAAATCAACATCTAAACCTTAGTTCATTCTCAATAAGATCTTCTGTAGACGTCTGACAGAAATAAAGTCAGTCTGGTTATTAATAAGTGGAGCTGGTGATGCTGTTTGTGGGGTTGTTTAATCAGATCTTGAGAGATTTCATGTATTTTATTTCAGTTGATTTCATCTAAGTCTGTGTCTGAAGTCAGTTGTAGTAGTTCTTGTGTTTCTCTTTTCTTCAGTGATTCTGTTTGTTAACAGCAGCTGTTCATCACTAAAGCTCAATTATCACTCGGTTAATCACTTAATTGCAATGTATATCTTATTTCAGTGAACTCAACTGAATTATATTATTATATTATTATAATGTTATAATACTGTTAGGTCAGGTTACCCAATGAATGTTTACAAATGTAGCTTAATAGTAAAGTGTTATTCTAACATTAATATTAGTGATATTCATAATATTACTGTTACTCTCTCTCTCAGCCGATTCTTCACAGCAGCAGTAAAAGTATGCCATTTATTTTACACCGAGGTGGAAAGTAACGAATTACATTTACTTGCGTTACTGTGAATTGAGTAACTTTTTTGTGTATTTCTACTTTTTGTACTTGTACTTTGCTACATTTGAAAACGCATTATTTAAGGGGGGATCAAATGTAATGTTAAGTTACGCGCTCCAGAAGAACTCTGAGGGAGGTGCTCATCTGTGCTGCTCATTCGTTTCCATTATAACATGCAGAAAAGACACAGCTCGAATAGTAATCTTTTTTTCCCTAATTTCATCATCGATGTATATTCTGATGGATGTCTTACGCTGTCAGGTTTAGAGCAGGTCCTTTTTTTAATTCCCGCCGTTCTGAATCCATACAGTGATCCGTTGAGCTCTCGCGCTCTGTTTTTTACGATCTCTAACACAGCCCTGGGCTCAAATAAAGCATACAAACTGTATTTTCATCGTTCTCCACATAACACTCAAGTTGTTTTAAACCGGAATTAGTTTATTTCTGTTAGTCCCAGTCCCAGATCGTCTAACACAGTACACAACGTGTTACAACCCCAGATCACCCAGATTTCTTCTTCTTCTATTACCTGGATCACATCACTGCAGACTAATGGTGCTCAGATCGGTCATCCACAAGCGTGATCCCAGCAGTCATGTCCTTGATGAATTCCTATGCAGAGCCTGTGTGCTTTAATAAAAACAAATGGATGCATTAAACAGGGCCTTACAATCGTAAAGCATATAGACTCCAATAAATGTGCATTTATAATAAATACATTTACTTACAACTTTGTCCAAGCTCTACAATGTAAATGTCATCTCCATTATGTCTGGATATCATTTTGATGGAAACAACTGCAAAAGGACTCGCTGCGGTCCAGCCACAGGATTATTGAATTCTGCGCTGAATCTTCAGTACTTCCAAAATATCATAAACATGAAAAATACAGAAACATGTTAAAACACTGTAAAACAATAAACATAAATATATAAATAAGTCTTTACAGAGAAAAATCAAATGTATTGACAAGTTTATTTTAAATACCAAAGACAAACTTTACCATCCAGACGATGCTTTTAAATGACACAACACAGAATTATAACACAATAAAAGGAAATTTAACACATTTGTGTCTATCCTTATTGTATTGCTATTTATACAATATACAGCTACGCTATTATTACTGTTATTCAAAAGTTTTGAACGTATGACATATACTTATGACTAAGGCCGGACTTACCATTGGGCTTGACTGGGCTCAAGCCCATGGGCCCCGCCCAATAGGGGGCCCCACCCGTTTACGTTAGATTTTTCAAATAATATGTCAGTCATTTTATTGGGAAGTAAAATGACTGACTAGGTAAAATGACTAGGGAATTCGTGGCCAGGGAAGTCGTGGCCTAATGGTTAGAGGGTTGGACTCCCAATCGAAGGGTTGTGGGTTCTAGTCTCGGGCCGGACGGAATTGTGGGTGGGGGGAGTGCATGAACAGTTCTCTCTCCACCTTCAATACCACGACTTAGGTGCCCTTGAGCAAGGAATTGAACCCCCAACTGCTCCCCGGGCACCGCAGCATAAATGGCTGCCCACTGCTCCGTGTGTGTGTGTGTGTGTGTGTGTGTGTGTGTGTGTGTGTGTGCGCATTTCAGATGGGTTAAATGCAGAGCACAAATTCTGAGTATGGGTCACCATACTCGGCTGAATGTCATTTCACATTTCATTTAATTTTTCATTTAAAGTTTGTTGATTGGTCTAGCATTGTTACCTGGTCCTGCTTTAGTTTTATTATATTCATAAGAGAAAGATAGTCTGTACCGATTTTTCCTGGAAAAACACGACCGGCTGGAGGCGTGACGTGTGGGCGGAGCTAAAGAATCACGAGCGCCAGTAGGATTTTGCGTTGAGCGCGTCTGGAAGCTGTGACACCGTGAGGACAAAACCAACCAAAACAAACCATGGCTAACAGTCAGATTCAGCGTATCTTTATGATCCAGAATCAGATCCAGAGGCTGAAATTTAACAAGAGCAGCATCAGCAACAACATCTCTATGTGGTATGTACTGAAACTGTATATATTTGCTTAGCGGTTTTGGAAAATGACTAAGTTCCACTTTGTCGTGTTTTTTTTTTTTAAGCTGTACATGTGGAAAGTTCAGTTTGATGACAACATCGCATGTTGTTTACTTTATGTGCTCATGCGCCGATAGCTAAGTTAACAACACAGAGATATTTGAAGCAGTTTTACTCACCGCCTGCGGTTCCAACACACGATCGTGACCCTTTTTCGTTGGGACTGCATTATCCTCAAGAAATAAACGATGTGCAAATCCGGCGTCAAACTGGGCCTTGTTTGTAAAACAAGCATCTTCGAAATGCAGGGAACAAACACAAACACTTGCACAACTCCGTTGATGCTCTGTAAAAATAAACTCCATCCACTGGTCCCTTAATGCTGTTTCTCTTTTGGTAATCTGTGCAGGGTTGTCTTGCC
The DNA here is from genome assembly GCF_023724105.1 of Carassius gibelio. Lineage (NCBI taxonomy): Eukaryota > Metazoa > Chordata > Actinopteri > Cypriniformes > Cyprinidae > Carassius > Carassius gibelio. The sequence continues at coordinate 16,784,618 of NC_068417.1, read as the reverse complement.
CTGGCAACCAAAAACACACTTCTTTTGTGACATTTCGCGACGCTCTCGCTCTGATCAGTGAATGTCTCTGCTGTGCTCTGCTATACGGGAGCGCGCTCTTCCGGCAGACGTGCCTTAGGACCCATATAAAGAAATTCCGCTCCATCTAACGTCACACAGAGCCATACTCGAAAAAAACTTTCCAAAACTTGTGACAAACCGGAAGGAGTATTTTGGGAACAACTTAAATTTTTGAAACTTTGTCCATGTTTAGCATGGGAATCCAACTATTTAACAGTGTAAAAAACTCAGTATGCATGAAATAGCATTTCACCCCCCCTTGAGGTTTGCTGGTTATTGGCAGTTACGCAGTGCCTCCTTTACTGCCGTTGAAAAAACCTGTCTGCATTAGACAGTGATGTAATGACGGATAAATGGTATCAGAGTGGCGTGCTTAAAAGAAAATTAAAGAATGAAAGACAGCAACGCAAAAAGGAAGTTATCAGTAAAATGAAAAGGATTACTGGATTTTTTTACACCCATGACACCACAGCTTGATGTGCAAGCGGAGAATCCAGAGGACAACAACCCAAACCCGCTGGAAGAAACGGTTGGAGACGATTTGAATTCACGAGCAGGGGAGCCCATCAATGAATCACCATCTCTTCAGTCAGAAACAGTGACCGAACAATGTCCAACTACAGATTCTTCATCCACTGATCCTGCTCGCTGGGGTAAAATTGATGAAAGTGTGCGTGCTTATTGGGCGCAAAAAGGTCCGGAGTCAGTTCAGAAAATGCTTATTTAATTTTGTTATATATTATTCTCTAAGATTGTATTTTATGTGATGTAGTAGACATACTGTAGATCAAAGTCAGCCTAACACTGCCTATATGTATACTGGAGATGTATATAATCTATACAATATGTCAGCACTTACCCAGAACAGTTTTTTTTAAAGATTTATACACTCATATATTTAGCTATTTATATGTAATACAAATGATTTGTTATGTTTGCAACCTTACAAGGTATTTGTTTGTTTTTCAATATGTTTTCCAGGTAAATAAGTGTTTTATTCTCATTCTTACCAAGACATTTGTGCAGTGCAATAAACACATGATCACTTTTTAATCATTATTTATTTATTAGAAAAACTTTTTCAAGCTTCAATCAGTGGTCATATAAATAAATTATAACGGCTTTTTAACATGTAACACTGTATACTGTACTAGTAACCTTTTGAAAGTAGCTTTGCACTTCAAATAACGATTAGATCGATTATATTGTTACGGCACCAGATGGCGACAAATGACTTTAAAAATAAAAACATTTGTCATTGAATCGTTCATTCAGGAGATTCGTTCAAAAATGCTGATTCATCTATGAAACAAGTGTATTTGATTGAGGAATTGAATCATTCTTTCAAACCCAAGTTTTTTTTTTTTAAATAAATGATTCAGATTAATTAAAAAAAATTCTAGACTTCAGCAATTAACATAAATTTATGTTATTTTGTTTAGGTGTTTGTTCAGAATCGTGATCTCTATTTTTATTCTCAGTTAATCCAGAATTGTGTAGCTCTAATACATAGCTTGTGTATGTATCATTTTGTTCTATTTAAAGTAATGTATAGAAGGTAGGGCCCGAGAGTGACTCAAGCCCAGGGGCCCCCACCACCCTAAGTCCTGCCCTGCTTATGACCGTATATTCACACACTGGGTTCTGGTGAGGCACTTGAATGACAACTTGAGAAAACTGAAAGAAGAGTTTGTAAACCTTATCTGAACCAAGCTTATGTCAGTTTACCCGCTCCAAAAGAACTGAGGGAGGTGCTCATTCATTCCACACGCAGAAAAGAAACGGTTCGACTAACGTTAGTAATCGTGTTTTTCCCCATGTATGTATAATCTGACGAATGTCTTCATGGATTATAAAAAAACTGTCAGAGCTCTCGAGCTCTGTTTGAACGGTCTCTAATGCAGCGCTGGGCTTAAATATTACGTACATTTTTATCATTCAGCTCAGTACCGCATAGGAGAATATCTGTTTTAATATTTATTGGGAAATACTGTGTTACCGACTGTATTTTGAGGCTTCAGAGTTCCGCGAAACGAACATTTGCATACATGCAGAAAATACGACTCTTTAAACCATACTTCCTCTTCTAAGACAACAAATGTAATTTTACACGTTAAGCCAATAAATACAAATACTTTACTTACCAAAGTTGTGTCCTGAGAAATTTTCTAAACTTTGAGGAGAAGCTGACCAGGGATGGCTGACGACTGTCGTCTTCTTCGTCTTCTTCGTCTCCTTTGACGTTTTATGGCGGTTGGGAAACCAGCTTTAGGTGCATTTACCGCCATCTACTTGGAAGGAGTGTGGAGCATTAACGTTAATGAAAACTAACCAAAAACAAACAAACAAAAGAATTTATATATATATATATATATATATATATATATATATATATATATATATATATATATATATATATATACCTTGCACAAGTTTACATGCACTCCCCCCACCATATATATATATATATATATATATATATATATATATATATATATATATATATATATATATATATATATATATGCGTGTGCAAACTTTCGATGCGACTGTGAGGGTACTTAATACAGTCTTTGGAATGGACGGGTACCATATGGCTTAAAATACTTAAAAAGGTGTGCAAATTCTACATTTTTTGTGACAATGCAATAATTACCCGATTAGTCAAGTGACAGTTCTGTCAGCTGTCCTGAAATGCAAGTGAAGTCTTGTATCGGAGCGTGCAGCAGGTCTCTGTGCAGACAAGATACACTGATGAGAAGCGCGCTCTGAGAGAGTTTATGGATTCAAAGGCTGGTTTTGAAGGACTTACTTGATCTTAAATATTGTGTGGATTTATTTTATTTTTCAAACCTAAAAGCTACGTAGAATACATGCAGGAATTTTCCTCTTTATAAACTTGAAAGCTGCGAGAATTATTATAAAACCATTTATTGCTACACACAGTCCCCCCACCGAAATGTAGGACCTGATTAAATATAACTCTGTAATACAGAGATTTGTCAAATAAAATTCCACAACTTTTTCAAAAAAATTTAGGCCTGGAAATTGTTGTTTCAAAACACACACACACACACACACACACACACACACACCCCAACAACAACAACTTACAGAGGGGTCAATCATAATTTGAAAAAGACACTGATTTTAACAAAAAAAGATCTTTGAAATTAAAATTAATAATGGTAAGACAAAACCAGAGTATACCTTTTATGGCCCATATTTTGGCTGCAGGGTTAGTTCACCTGTGGATCAGGCTCAGGTGTGGCTCAGTTTTGGGCTTTCTGGTTAAAGATAGGTGTAAACATGGTTTATTTAAGGTTGTGTTTTGGTTCCAGTGTTACATTTTGATCTGGCCCAATTCATGACCAGTTATGGGTAATTAACTCAGCTGAGACTTGGGCCAGTTATGGCCCCTGTGTGGCCCTTGTCTGGAATCCAGTCCACAATAGTACTGTAATTCATTGTGGTATGTGGCCAAGCAAAAGCTGGTTGTGTGGGCCAGAGAATAATATCTGTGGGTGAGTAGCACAAATCTCTCTGACAAAGAAGAGGAAGAACATAAAGCAGAGAAATCAAGAAGAGAGTAGAGACAGCTGTGAGAAAATGAACTGAAGTATGAGAGGAAATGAAAAAAATAAAAAATAAAAACGAGCAAATAGAAGAGGAGACGTCCTGACATCTACTTGTGTGTCTGTGCTTATTGTGAGTTTTTCAGTAAACCAGCTACTGACAATATGACATTAAAATGATTTCACACATTTTATTTGTAAAGGTAGTTTGACCTCCAAATCTTCTCTTTTTATTTTTATTCTAGTTCACAGAAGTGAATGAATCAGTAACTGTAGAGAGATTTGTTTAATTACTCACTGAAGTAAATTGTGGCATAATAATAATAATAATAGTTTGTCAATTGAAATGACATTTTAAATTAAATTTATTGTTTATTAATTTTACAGTGTAAATGTATCATCTAAACAGACTTTTATTGCATTTCAAGAATTCAAGTGCGGCCATGAAAAGGTTTTTAAATGCACTTTCAGCACACGATGGCAGTAGAAGAAAATAGAAACATGATCCATTTCTTATATTGTACTGTACAAACTGTTCAATAAAATTAAAAACAAAAAACACTTTACATTTACAATTAATAAACATTTCTGTTTAAAATAATGCACATTTCTATTTTTTTTTTATTCTACTCTTAACTTTCAAAACATCATGTTCAAACATAAAAAACCTCCCAATAATTTTAGATTTGAATAAGTAGCACAACCCTTTTCAGTAAAGAAGAAGAATAAGGATGAGGAAGAGGGTCATTTTGCCAAAATGCAAACAATACAATAAATCAACATGACTGTCAATCAGAAAAAGTAGTAAAGTGATAATATTAACAAATTTTCCACATATCTGAAACATCAGAGTGAGGAGTGATTTTCATATTCAGCCACAAGAGAGAGATACAGCAGCTTCATCAGGAGAGAGAAAGTGAAAGTTGTAACATATTGAGTGTTATACATATACCGTATATGAGGTTATGAGGACATCTAGTGGTCATCTGATATAATGACATCCAGAGTCACACATGCCTGCTTTGTTACTGAAGTCAGTTGAATAAATCCATAAACAGATAAATCTATCCACACACGCACACATATTCGTACACAGTCACACACACACACACACACACACACACACACACACACACATTCGTACACACAGTAAGACACACACACGGGGAGCAGTTGGGGTTTCGGTTCCTTGCTCAAGGGTCTTAAGTCGTGGCATCGAGGATAGAAAAAAAGTGTTTGTGCATTCACTCCTCTCCCACTCTCTGTGTGTGATGTTTGACCTTTTGACCTTTCGTCTAAATCATTCACACAGGGACATTAAACGGTCCAAAATCAATTGTAAATGGTTTGAAATGTAGTATTAAACTATTCAAAACCGAGTAATCATGCAGAAGTGAGTCAGACTGAGTCATCAGGATTCATTTATCACATTTATAACACAGATGATCCTGATCCTGAACAAGCTCTCATTATCTCTGTACTGTTCAGTACTTTTTGTCATTTTAAACAGTTGTTATATTTTAACATGATTTGATTGTTGTATAAAGCAGATATGAATTGTGTTGTTTAGTAATAAAACAATATCTCAAATGCACTGGTGAGTTTCTTCTCTTGTTTTCTCACTCCGTCTCGCTCACACACGTTCACATAAACTCAGAAGAATCAGGATCTTTTTGGCTCCTGTGAGCTTCAGTTTCTGAAAACACGGTTTATCAGCATTTGTTTTAACAGAAGTTAATTCACATTTTGTTTAAAGGTTAAAGTGTCTCTATACACTTATAGTTCTTCTCTCTCATCTGCTTTTAAATCATCACTTGTTACTATTGTTGATGGAGATGATGATTTTGCAACTGTACTGTCTTGATTAATGCTTAATTTGCTATAAACAGATATACTGTAACCTAAGTAGTAATAATGCTTTTGCTTAAGTACAAAGATGTAACCCTGTGATTAATGCTATATGGAAAATGTATTGTGTAACTTCCCTAACCTTAAGAAAACTGCTTACTTGCATGAAATGTATGTAGTGACTCAGGGGCGTAGCCATCTTTTCAGAAGTGAGGGGGACAGAAATTATATATATATATATATATACACACACACACAGTTTATGTAATATAGCCTACCAATCAACAGTTTTTGAACTGTAAGATTGTTTTTAAAGAAGTCTCTTCTACTCACCAAGCCTGCATTTTTTTGATCCAAAATACAGCAGGAACAGTAATATTGTGAAATATTTTGATATTTAATATAACTTTTTCCCCCATTTGAATACATTTTCAAATGTAATTTATTCATGTGATCAAAGTTGTATTTTAAGCATTTTTACTCCAGTCTTCAGTCTCACATCCTTCAGAAATCATAATATGCCGATTTGCGGATTATCAATATTTAACCTCTTGAGACCCTGTGGCCTCATATGAGGACATTATATTTTTGTGAATTTCTCTGAGTCTGTTCATGCCACAGTTTTAGATCTGGATGTCCTGTACAGAGCACATTCAGGGCTTTTCAGAGATACCAAATGATTGGATGTTTCACATGACCACTCCCTCTCCTTGGTCATCAAAATGTCTGAAATTAATTTAGTGACACTCTTATAGAAATATGATAATATTTCTATAATATATTGTAGTTATCATTTAAATCTGTCTAATTTTTAAATTCTGTGTCATAAATCAACATCTCAGAAATATGTTATGGGGTTTCAAATCAAAATATGACTTTCTGTTACTAAACAGGACATTGATTTCATACATGTCCTCAGATGAGGACACCGGGACTAAACGCATGCTTATTACGCATTTTTGGAGACATAACAAATGAATAGAGAAAGAAATAATATTTCAATATTCTATGAAATATTATATATTATGAAAATCTTGTCAATTATTACTCCCATTATTACACTTCTTTTTTCATTACATGTTGCCCCAAAAACACATTAATATGCAAATTAGATTTAGTTTATAGATACATTGTATAGAATGAGAAAACCCATTAATTGTAATTTAACACACATTTTGAAGAAAGAAAAATACTATATTGAATCATTATGTTATACCATAGTTGACAATGATCTTTATACAAAGTTTGGTAAAAAAAAAAAAAAAAAAAAAAAAATCTTGAACATTAAAAATTTATTCGTGATTTTAAAAAATTGTTTTTGCCTATGCATTTCCATTCATGTCTTTTCCTTTTTTTTTAAAGACATTAAGTCCCGATGTCCTATACGGAGGACATAACATAACTTATGAATGAAATACATGAATGCAGAGCACAAGGCTGCACTGGAAAATCCTGTGTGCGATGCATGACATGCTTTGCATCATTTCACATTAAGATAGACCCACTGTCCTCCAATGAGGACATTTTTCTGCGAAAACTACTTCCTGTACAAAAACAAATTTTAGGTATTATACTTATTAGGTCCTACATATCCCAAATAGCAAGAACAATTCTAAAATGCACAACAGGCAATCTATAGGGTCTCAGGAGGTTAAAACGGTTTTTTTTTTTCAGTATTCTTTGATAAATATAAGGATCCAAAGATCAATATTAATGTGAAATAAAAAGCTTTTGCAACATAATACACTATATCATTCAAAAGCTTAGAGTCAATATAATTTTAGTTTTTTGGAAAATAAATTACAGAAATGAACACTTATATTTAGCAAAGACTCTTTTGTGGGTTTGAGTCTCAGGCCAGAAACACCACTGCTCCCCGGGCACCGCTGCTCCGGGTGTGTGTTCACAGTGTGTGCACTTTTGATGGGTTATTAGAGCATGAATTCTGGGTATGGGTCATCATACTTGGCTGAATGTCACTTCACTTTGAATTGATCAAAAGTGATGACAAAGTAAAAATTTGGCAAAATATTTCTATTTCAAATTAAATGCTGTTCTTCTGAACTTTCTATTGATCAAAGAAACCTGAAAAAAAAAAAAAAAAAAAAAAAAAATCTAATCAGCTGGTTTCAACATTACCATAATGTTATTTATTTATTTATTTTTTTGAGAAGCAAATCAGACTTATTTCTGAAGGATCGTGTGACTGGAGTAATGATACTAAAAATTCAGCTTTGAAATCTCAAACTACATTTTGAAATCTATCCAAATAGAAAACAGTTAATAAAAATATTTCAAAATGTTTCTGTTTTGCTTTACTTTGGATCAAAAAATGCAGGCTTGGTGAACAGAAGAGTCTTATTTAAAAATTATTAACAAGCAAACTTTTGACTGGTAGTGGATACTATAGGCAACTTTAATTTTTCTCAAGTTTCTAGCTTTTAAATGGCTTAGAAATCTTTAACTGCTGGTCAATAACAAATAATAATGATTTGTTTATATACACTACAAACTAATTTTATCACATAATGAGGCAGAATTGTTTATATTCTGTGATAAATGCTATGTCAATTGGTACTGCATTGTTCATCCTTTATTTATCACCTGCTGGAGATTACTCAAAAAACCATATATTGTTGCAATCCTACACTGTAAAAAGTGTTTCCCTATATTTATTCAGTAAAATTGTGTCAAATTTACAAGCAATATTATTAATTTAATTAAACACATTTTAATTAAGTAGAAATAATCATTAAAAATGAGTAGAATAACATGAAAAAATTGAGTAAAATTTACATAAAAATATTGATTTCATTGGACAAAAATCAAACAAACAAAAAAAACACTATGCTAAAGAATACTATGTTATGCATGCCAGGCCAGTAGTTGGAGATCATGAAACATTATATGCATGCACATGACATCAGCCTTTTTACAAATTCACATTTGTGTTGCTTACGTTCTTCTCGTTCTTCTCCTCGTCTTACGCTTTCTCTGACTTTTTCCATTGTGCTTGAAGACAGATGAACTCACCTGCTGCTTTTTATAGTGCTTATACACCTGATTGGTGTGTCTACAATTAAGCAAACCAGTGTTTCCACACCTGATGACTGTGTTGAACCAATTGGTTGGACGGTGCAGTAATTTGACAGTCAGTGCTTTGGTATTGCAAGGAAGTGACTTCATGATAGATTTTTGTGTGTAATGTATGTTAAGTGTGTTTAGTGTTTTGCAAATCACTGTGTGTAGAGTTTTGCAACAAGTGTGAGGTTGACAATGTGCTTATAGTTGTGCAAATATGGGCTGATGTTTTGCTTCTTGAGTGTAACGTTTTGCTAATAGTGTACTACTTTAAATTTTAGTGTGTAAGCAATCCACAAAAACTGTAAATGCACTTCATCTTCTTCAGCACACGATGGCAGTAGAAGAAAATAGAAAAATGAAATGTTAACAGTATTTCACAACTGCTATAACACTAAACCCCATTCTCTGAACCCAATGCTCAGTGGCCTAAACACATTTGTCAAATCAGTCACTTTGTAGGCAAAATCTTAAACAGGTACAGGTAGTTAAGACACTGTTTGCAAATCTCATCCACTCTTTTTGCAAAACTTTAAACACATTCTTACTCACTAAAACACATTTTGCACTGTGTTGCAAAATGGTAAATACATGTGGCAAAAGTTAAACACAACTACAACACAACTGTCATCGTTAACAGACAACAACTCAAAATTGTTCACACTTGTTTCTAATGATGTGACCAAATCTAGAATATAAGCCAGTACAGGTGGTCCAGGTACGGTAAGTGTTGATTCTACAATGGATGGAAACAATGTGAGAGGAAGAGGAGGAAGAGTTTGTGTAAGAGCTGGTGGACGAGGAGGAAGAGGACAACTGTGGCCACCATAATCAGGACATTCAGAGAAGAGAACAGGTAAATGTATTGTTTTTCTAATTTGACATTTGATATAGCACATCAGTTTGTCAATAGAAAGGGGAGTGTGGAAAAAAGAAAAAAAATATATATATTTTACATATGAATGTAATGTCCATTACTATTGTTTCTGTATGTATACATTTGTAAGAGCATTTTCCCTTTTGTAGAATTGCAAGACTAACAAATGAGGGTGGAAGGACTCAACAGAAAGAGACTCTCATTGTTGATATGATCCTTCAAAACAATGTCTTCCGACTGCGTGAAATACAGCAAAGACTTGTAGAAGACAAAGTAAACTTTGAAGCTATCAACAGTGTCAGCCTTTCTACCATCTGAGGCAGAATGAGTCTCTCATTGACTTTGATTTTGCATTTGCACAATGTTTTGTGTAATACACTTTGCATTTAGAGTTGTCTTTGTTCTTTGAGCTTACTTTATTTTTATGCTGAAAATACAGAAATTCTATACTGTATTACTTGCAGTACTTACAGTATGCAATATATTTGCTGGACTGAGTCTTGAGAATTATTTACTTTTATTTATGACAAAATTATTTTTTCTATGCAATTAAACAGATTTTTCATCTGTAACTACATCTGTAACTACCTGGACACTGTGTTGTCAATTTTTTTTTGATGTAGTGTCTAATGAATGCTGATGAGTGTGCATATATTGATTGGCTGTGTTTATGTTTTGAAAGCAGTGTTTGATTTCGAGCACAGATCAAATGGTTTTCAGGCAAGTGTTTGATTTTGCCAGAAGAGTCAGGGGTTTTGTGAATGTAGTTTAAAGAATGGGTTTTGTGTTTAAAGTTTTGAGAATATGGGTGAAGGTGAAATACTGTAATAAGTGGGATATGATTGGTACAAATTGTGCAATAAAATTATATATATACACGTTTCTGTTTTCGATTCATAAACATTGCTATGTTAAATGATTTTAAATAATTTGCATTTCTATTTATTTAAATTTTTTTATTCTGTTCTAAACTTTCAGAACATCAGAATCATGTTCAAACATAAAAAAACCTCCACATAATTCAGATTTGAATAAGCAGCACAACCGTTTTCAGGGAAGAAGAAGAAGGATGAGGAAGAGGGTCATTTTGGCAAAATGCAAACATTACAAGAGCGAGATAACATGAATCAGAATAAAAATGATCAAATAAGCAAATTGATAATTAACAAATTTCCACATATCATCTCCTAAAGGACTGAAATATCAGAGTGAGGGATGATTTTCATATTCAGTCACAAGAGGGAGATACAGCAGCTTCATCAGGAGAGAGAAAGAGACCGAGTATGAGCAAACACAGACACACACTCTCTCTCTCTCTCTCTCTCTCACTCTCTCTCTCTCTCTCTCTCACACACACACACACACACACACACACACACACACACACAGGGAGCAGTTGGGGTTTCTGTTCCTTGCTCAAGCGTCTCAAGTCGTGGAGTTGAGGATAGAAAAAAAAAGTGTTTGTGCATTCACTCCTCTCACCTCCAATCCCTGGTAACAAATTAAATATGTAATGAAATCTTTCCAATTTCATATATGTTGCTTAAAAATACATTTCTTTCATCAAACTACACGTATTTGTGTGAACGGCCTTCAAAGAAGAAGCAGCCCTGTGTCTCCAGATGTGTAATAACAACATCCACCAGCAGAGGAGATCATGGACCGGAAGAGAAGAGAGAAAACAACACACACCATGAGACATGATCATACAAGAACTGTCCTTCAGATATTATATATCATCTCAAAACAGAGGATTTAATAACCTTCACTATGAGTTCAGTGAGGAAACTGAGCTGCTATATACAGTTTTTCTTCAATTGCTTAAACACATTTGCCCACTCTGACATCACATTTTCAAAACCGTTAACACACAGGATAAAACTGAAGCTCAATAGCCAAAATGACTCATTTTGTTAGCAAAATGCTCAAACACTCACAAAACATTAAAAACATGCAACATAAGCAAATATTTCCAAACACCACAACTTGTGGTCAAATTAATTTATTCTTTCAATCAATCATTACACAATGGACAACAAAATACAAAATGCAGCCATCAATATGAAATATGATACTTTACAAACTCAAATGGATACTGGAAGGAAAAAAAAGCTACCAAAGGAAACAAAAAAAAAAATTACACATTTTATCTTTCACATTTAGTCCATTCGCGCTTGACGATTATGCCACAGGTTCTCATCAACATCGCATTGAATGTTTTCCCTTGCAATGCACCGAGGGAAATACCTCCTTGCATGGCGTATCCATCCCTGGCAGTCCTCTACACATACTGCCAGGCAACCAGCATTCATTGCCTCCAGGAGGGGCATCTGCTCATATGGCCGGTGGTCATACACCTTCCATCTCCAAGCAGAGAATGTCAAAATTGACATTGCTGTATGACGGTCACATTAATGGGATTGATAAAACATCTGCATTACTGTAGACACAGTTTGTTCTGCTAACAGGGCAATACAGTAAATAGCAACACAGAGGTGGCATCTTTTATAGATGGATGAGGACTGATTGCTGATTGAAGAGTTGTGCAAATGAGTTTCACACAGGTGCATAGAGATTTAGAAGTATTTAAGTAGTTTCTGTCAGCTGTGAATAGATTTTTTTTCTTTTGTTGAACACACTGAATCCAATAGAGTTTGGGGCCTTTCAACGAGATCTGTGGTAACTGTTTTGAAAAAGGGTGTGAAACAAATGAAAAAGTGTTAAAACATTTGCAAGAGAAGACTTCTGCTGTGCTAATAATGTGATGATGAAGATCAAGCGGATCCCAGTTTCATTTAGTGTGTCTTAGCAAATGAGAAAAACTGTAACAAGTCTGCTGATATTTCCTCATCAAACAAAGATCACTGAATAATACACTCAGATTTTCACAGGAGCTTCTAGTGATGATGATCAGATCAAATCTGAATTCAAATAACAGGATTAAAAACTGGTGATCACATAACTCTATTTAAACTATTTAAATAGTTATCAGTGTTCAAGGCCTTGGATACTGTGGATAATATTGTTTCTCCATATTCAGTCACTAGTTGGCGCTCAGCAGGTCTTTAGGAGAGATGTACTGTCTGTACACCATTAGAGTTCAAATGACTGAATATGAACATTAAAAAAAACATTCTGACACATATTTTGTAAAAAAAAAAAAAAAAACAAAAAAAAAAACAAACAAACCTTAATAATTCATTGAATATACTACATTTATCAGCTCTCTGTGTGTGATGTGTGACCTTTTGACCTTTAGTCTAAATCCTTCACACTTTGACATTCAGGATCATAATAAGCGGTCAAAAATCTATTGTAAATGGTTTTAAACTGATATAATATTATTCTAAAGAGTAATTCTGCAGAAGTGAGTCATATTGAGTCATCAGGATTCATTTATCTCTCATTATCTCTGTACTGTTCTGTCATCTTAAACAAATGTGATATATCAAGATTTGATTATATTATATACAGCAGATCTGAATGCTATTGTTTAGTATTACAGTTTGCCCATTGCTTGAACACTATAGACCCATGCTAAGACTAAAGTAACACAACTTGAAGCTTTTGGGTCCGTGTACGTTTTGATAGTTTGTTTTTTCGATTGAAACACAAAACAAAATAACGAGAAACCACCTGTTTTTCGTTTGTCGTTTCAAACCAAAATCAAAGAAACAGTAAAAAAAGAGCCGTTCTCTCGTTTTTGGTTCTAAATCCAAAAACGAAAAATGACAAAACCAAAATCAAATAACGGTCCGATTTTGGTTTTTTGAAATTCCTTTTTCCATTTTTTCGTTTGAAGATCTACATTGAAATACAGACAGGTTGGCCACGTGACCCGGAAGTAATAGTAAATATGGCCTATCAAAATAAAAGCCAAGCTTTTTACAAACGTTTTATAAGTTGGTAATATAGGTTAACCTAATAACTTATTGTGTGTGCAGAGTTGTTACTGTTAGCACTATATTATATAATTAAATTTATATTTAATGTGGTTTCCACCGTAATGGACAGCGATTCAACGTGAATTCCCACGTGACGTCATGCGTAGGCCTAATAACGTTACTAATAATGAGGGAGATTGGGATTCCGCCATCAAAATATCAGTCCCTATCTCGTCTTTGCCATTCGATTGACACCCTCGTAAAACTTGTGTTGGTCCTCAAATATAATTTTATCCTAACGCATCATATCTATTTTCAAAAATCCCAAGGACACGCTGTTACCTCGCTCACGTTATACAGTGTTAATATAAATGTATTGAACTGGCTAGTTAACTAATAGTGATAGTAGTTTGTTTATAATACAATCAAAAACGACATATGTGAAGGTTCTCAGTCCTCCATGTAACGTTAATAATCCAACGAAGTTTAAAATCAAGGGCAGTTCAAAACGATTACAGACACCAGTAGGTGTCGCACTGTGTCTGCTTTGTGCGAGCTACTGTCATGGAGATATTGCTTTATGTTCTGTAATTAAAACACTTTCCATTATTTTCATTACAACTGTGCTTTCACAAATCACGTTTCCTAGCACGGCTGCTTAAGGCATTAGCCTACTCAATAAAATGAGCTCTTTCTCCTCATGTTTGATTGTCTGATTTACATGTGCTATTATACTGCGTGAAGTTTTAGTTGACTGAAACACAAATTTAAAAACATGTCTCACATATAGGCCTTCAGTCCAGTGGGGTGTGTGGTTCTAGTGTGTTATAATAGACAACAAGCAGTATGTCATGAAAGTGAACATAATTTATTTTATTAAAATATTTATATTAATTTATTATTTGCATAAAATAACATAAAATGAATACAACAAAAGGAGTTCTGCAAGTGACAGTAATAGAAAATAAAATTGAACAATTTATTAATTTCATAAAATAACATAACAGATGAACATAACCAAACTTAACCATTTAACTTAACTTAAAACCTAAACCTAAAATAAAAACTAACTAAAACAATCTCCTAACTAATAGTGTCTTTCAAAACATTCACAATCTCCCCCATCCCTGTAATTTCAAATTTTTTTTCTTGGAACATCTCGTCCCTGCATTTTGGGCATCCAACGAGGCTGCGGCAGCACGGTGCCACAACTGGGTTTTCCATCACATCTGCAAGATTCAGAATATTTTTCAACAAATATTTCAACAGTTGTCTCAAGCAATTTTCATCTGTCTCATTTCACATGTTAGTGTTACAGTGTGTTAATAGTTATATATTTCCATTGACTACAATAATTACATTTTAATAAAAATTGTAGTCATAGTAATGATATTTCTAAACATTCCCATGTATCCCCTATATATCTCTGTAGTCCTAAGCCTCTTTTTCTATATTGTATGACAGTAACATCCATATATATATATTTTTTTTTTTGCTGGTTACATCTTCACTGAAGCTACATCACACTTATATTGATACAAATATTAAAATCCAATATGCCATTGCAACAGGACAGTACCCACCCAGCCACAGCCTGTTCATCCTGCTGCCTTCTGGGAAGAGATATAGAAGTTTCTGCTGCCGCACCAACTGCAGAGCAACATTTCCCCCCAAGCTATCAGACTCTTAAACTATAGTTCATCCTCAGCACTGCTCCACTGATCATAGTTTATTTATGTTTACCATTTTTATAATTGCTTCTATATTAGCCTGATAATTTTTGCTATGTACCAGAAGGGAGTTACAAACTCAATTTATACTTTATACTATTATATATATTATATTGTGACAAAATATATCCACCTACCTTAAAGAAGAATAAAGTGAATGTTTTGGAAAGGCAGAGTCAAAAGTTATGACCTTAAAATGGTTGAAATGTTGTGGAAGGATGAGGAAGCAAGCAGCTCATGTGAGGAAACCCACCAACATCCAAGAGTTGAAGCTGTTCTGTACAGAGGAACGGGCAAAGATTTGTCCAAGTCAATAAGCAGGACATATCAAAAGTTACTGGAAACGTTTTGTTGCAGTTATTCCTGATGTAATCAGCGTTGACAGCCTGTTTTTAGTAATGTAATTATGTTTTGGGGTTTTCTTTTGAGGACCTTGTAAAATGTTCTTACCTTAGGGATTAACAAATGTTCTGCAGCCATTGATTGTACATGCAATGCCCTTGAAAGCATGTATGTGCTATATAAAATTTCAAGACTTGTACGGATTCTCTTCACTGGCATGACACAATCAGAGTTTTGTATGTTATACAAACTGGAATGTGTATAGAGAAGAAAGATTCACAAAGTATATAGCACACTGGTAAATCATTCTTTTGGCTAGATGGCCTACATTAGGATTAGGACATGTCTGATGTGAGTTTGTTGTCTGAGCTGCTATAAGAAGCTGATAGCAGTGCAGTGTTATAATCAGGTTAAAACAGAAGCAGGTTTAACTCTGGGCTGGGTGAATGATGATGATGATGATGATGATAACTAGGCAAATAAAAACAAAATAAAATGAACAACAATAAATACATCTGTATCAGTAATCTTGATTTAAAACAGTTACCAAAGACACCATACAGTCAGTCATTTAAATACTGCCACCTGCTGGTAGAAAGGGGGAACAGTTATCCATTACGGTGGAAACCACATTAAATATAAATTTTATTATATAATATAGCGCTAACAGTAACAACTCTGCACACACAATAAGTTCTTAGGTTAACCTATATTACCAACTGTATTGAGCCAAACAATGCGCTCATTAAACGTGACTGGTGATGTCTGGATAGGCACGATATTAAATAGCTGTAATAAACTACTGTTGCTAACATATTTATTCCGGTCCAGGTTTATATAAGGCTATTTATTAATAGATTTTTCTTCTTCTAAGGTTACTCTCGTATAACGTTAGCGCTGCATATTATGACCGTTCTAAAAGCTTGGCTTTTATTTTGATAGGCCATATTTACTATTCCTTCCGGGTCACGTCGCCAACCTGTCTGTATTTCAATGTAGATCTTCAAACGAAAAAATGGAAAAAGGAATTTCAAAAAACCAAAATCGGACCGTTATTTGATTTTGGTTTTGTCATTTTTCGTTTTTGGATTTAGAACCAAAAACGAGAGAACGGCTCTTTTTTTACTGTTTCTTTGATTTTGGTTTGAAACGACAAACGAAAAACAGGTGGTTTCTCGTTATTTTGTTTTGTGTTTCAATCGAAAAAACAAACTATCAAAACGTACACGGACCCTTTTGTTACCATACCTCAAACACATGAACCCATACCTTAAACAAAAGCGCTGCGTTGCACTCTAGTTGCAATTCTGCAACACACTTACTCCATATGCAACACACTTGGTCCTGCATACTACACTCTATTTCATACATAAAACACTTCGCTCAAAAATGAAATCTCAGAGTGCCATTTGGTAAACACATGTATCCAAAATACAAAACACATCGGGTAATTGCTATCACTCAAATAAACTACTGAAGGCACTTACTTGCAAAACTGAACACCTATCAGCCAGCTACAAAAAGCCCTCAGTTTAGCCATTTCAAGAACTTTGCAAGCATGGATGGAGGGAGAGCAAGAGGAAGAGCAGGAGGAGGAGGAGGAGGAGGAAGAGGAGGATGAGGAAGAGGAAGAGGAAGAGGAGGAAGAGGAAGAGGAAGAGGAAGAGGGAGAGGAAGAGGAAAAAGAGGAAGATGAAGAGGAAGATGAAGCTGATGAGGAAGAGGAAGATGAAGATGAGAAGGAGGAAGATGAGGAGGAGGAGGGTGAAGAGGCCATGCACGGACCCCTATTTCTGATGATATAAGAGCAACTTTGGCGGACCATGTCATCAACCATGGCCTGATTGTGAGGGGAGCTGGGCAGAGAGTCCAGCCACACGCTGCATGTCTCTTCTGCAGGCAATGGAAAAGACCTGTTACGACATTCAGGTGACAGCAATCCATGGATGGTTTCGACGTGCAAGGGGATATTTTCCCCGGTACATAGCAGGAGAAGACATTGCTTGCGATGTCGATGAGGCCAACAGAGGGCGGGATCCATGAGCCCACGAATGCACAATTGCCATGATTTTCTGTGTTTACACAGTATAGTGTTTTATATATATATATATATATATATATATATATATATATATATATATATATATATATATATATATATATATATTTTTATTTTTTTGCTTTATCTGAATTCATGTTACTGCAATCTACAGTGCAGTCTACAGTGTACAATATTGACCAGGCCTATTTGCTTTTTTGGTTGTTTGAAAATGTGCCTCCTAAAAATATGCCTTCTGAATAAACAGTGAAAATCAAAGACTGCAGTGTTTTATATAAAGTAGAGTGTGTTCCCCCTGATCTGAAAGTGTATGCATAAGTATGTGTCCTTTTGTCATCAGAGTTACACTTTGACAAAGGAATGTTAGGTTTTGATAGCAGAGTTTAGGTTTTGATAGTAGAGTTTCAATTTGACACAGATGTGAATGGTATATTTCCCAGTGTTGTGTCATGTTTACTTGTGTGTAGAGTTTTGGCACAATGAGCGAAGTTTTGCAAAATGTGTTCGAGCAACGGGCAAAAACTGTAAAAACTGCACTAGAGTTCCTTTTGTTTTCTCACTCCGTCTCTGTCACACGTTCACACACATAAACTCAGAAGTATCAGGATCTTTTTGGTTCCTGAGAGCTTCAGTTTCTGAAAGCACTGTTTAGCAGCATTTGTTTTAGCAGAAATTCATTAAATCACATTGTGTTTAAAGTTTAAAGTGTCTTTAAAGTTGCAGTTCTGCTATATGAGCATTTGCTACTATATTCACATAAAATACATTTTGTTGATGTGAATGATTCAGATTGTTGTACTGAACTGAAATCTTCTCTTGTGGTGATTCAGTGACTGATGAAGCTGATGTCTGTGGTTTAGTCGGTGTGTGGAGTTTGATGATGGTTTGTGGGAGGAAAACTATTGGATCAAACAATGATTATAACATCTGAACACAGTAGAGATACTTAATCAGACCAAACATCATCAGATCATAGAGTTCAACAAATATGGAAAAATATATTAAATTAGTCGTGATGAGAGATAAAAATCAACCAAGAGCAGAGTGGAAAATAAACTGAAGATGTGACTGATGTTCACACATTTATTTTTGTGAACGTGTGACTGTGGTCAGATGTTTTTCTTCTCAGTTTCTGTCACACTTCTTTTTTTACTCGTGGTCAACCTCCCAGAACTGTTGAACAGCATGTTTTCAGCAGAAACACCCGCAGACATGATGAGGTTAATGATTGTCACATTTAAAATACAGTTTTAATGTTTGGATGTTTATTCACTACAAGTTTTCTCTCTTTTGATCATCCTTTTCATCTAGTAGTTATATATAAGTTATTCTTATTATTTATTTACATTTTATTTTATTTTTGCAATACAAAGCCTACTGTCTGTTGTATTTTCGTGTTAAAAAGTGTGCTAAATGAAAAGTTGTAAGTGTAATAGAATGAAGGCCAGTAGGATGTTGTAGTTTGGGACTCAGTATATTTGATCAATCATGAGATGAATGCAGGCATGTGCAGGTAATATTCACTCTTCAAGACTAAAGTTGATGTTAGATATGTCACTTTTAATAAAAAACTATCTGTTAAAGGCATCAATGTTAAAGTAAAACCAAATCAGCGAGTAACAGAAGGTCAGAGCTGAGTGACAGCAGAACAGAAGCATGTTGTGTTGGGTCTGTGTTTCCAAACCTAAAGATCTTCTGTCCCAGATCACAATAATGAGGCTGAGTAATTAATATTTTTATTTGAATGTAACTTTCTTCTGTATTTGTTCATGTAAAGCATTCAGATTCAGATCCCTTGCTGAAATTGTTTCTTGTGGTGATTCAGTGTCTGATGAAGCTGATGTCTGTGGTTTAGTTGCTCTTTGGAGATTCACTGTGGTTTGTGGAGAGCAGAAAAACACTGGACCAAAACCAAACTAAACCAAACAACAGTTTTACAAGCTGCAGGACAATGGAGATACTTGATCAGGCCAAACATCTGTTCATCATGGGGTTAAACAGAAATGAAAAAGTGTTAAAATAATGTGTTAAAATAGTCGTGATGAGAGATAATGATCAAACTAAGAGCAGAGTGGAAAATAAACTGAAGAACGATTCTCACACATTTATTTGAGCAACCGAGCGACTGTGGTCAGTTTTATTTTCTCAGCTTCTCATTTCAGCTTCTCTTTTTTTAATTTTCTCGCTTCAGTGGTCAACATCTTCCTAGAACTGATTAAGAGTGTGTATTCAGCAGAAAAACATGCAGCCATGATGAGAACAATGTTTGTCACCTTTTATATATATGTAAATTCACTAAGTGAACTAATTCATTATTTTCATCTAACAGTTTTAATGGACTCGTAGTGTCTCTGTTATATTTTCTAGATGAAGTGCCTTTTAAATGAATACATGTAACTAAATACAGAATGCAGGGGCAATATGAAGTATTTTGTTTGAATTTCATAAAGAGCAGCGTATTTTCAGTGGGACATCTGCTATTCTCAATAGTTATCTTAGTATTTTTGCCTGCTCATGTGAAAGCTACTTAAAGACACTATGTCCTGAAACCATTTTAACTCTTTTTATACATGAGATTACAACACCTTTGAACAGATTCATTATTTATAAAGCAAGTGATGAATGATGGTACAAATGCAATGTTCCTCTCTTTTTTTCTCCAAAGGTCAGGAAAGGGGCCTGAAGAATATATTTAAAGAATATATCAAATAATGTTTATTTAACATTTTACAGAAACAAGTTAAATTAAACTATATATGAAAGACAGATATAATCTTTTTAAGAACTTTTACATTATAATATCGTATATGTGACAGAGAAGCTGAAATAACATGTTCATCCAGTAGGTGGCGCTCCAGCAGATTCATCTGCATCAGCAGAGACACACTACTGAGAAAAATACTGAAATTTACACAAACATAAAGAAAACAAAAACACTGCCCAGAAGCCATCAATATCACATTGTTAACTGGGCTATTGATTCAATTCAATTCAATTCAAGTTTATTTGTATAGCGCTTTTTACAAAACAAATCGTTACAAAGCAACTTTACAGAAAATTATGTTTCTAAAATATTTAGTGGTAGCTAGTAGTTTGTGCACATTTGACAGGATTTTAGAAAAAAATAAAAAATAATAATAATAATACAAGACATAGTCAGCTAGACGATGAACTATCAATATTATTAATTAAGTTATTATATGATTCAGTCACACATTTAGCAATAATTGTTAGTTCTATTGTTATAATGTTTGACCTTTTGACCTTGTTTTCATAAACTCACAGAAGCTTTAAATGTAACAAAACAAAAAATAAAAGTACATTTGAAACAAGAGTGAAACTTAAATAGTTACAGGGATAGATCATCATTAATCCAGGGGTTTACTGAGCCATGGTGATTTTATTCTATTTTTTATTTATTATTTTGTATATGCAGGAATATAGGCCCACTGGACATCAGGAGCACTGGCACACTTCAGGTGGGTCAGATAATTAATGGGCTAATTGGTTAAACAAGAGAGGGTTTTTTTTCCATCTTAACACAATTGTAGCTTGAGTGCACGAGGCTACCGAAATACATCTGCTTCCATTTATTTTACAGTTTTTCTCATTTGCTAAGACACACTAAATGAAACTGGGATCCGCTTGATCTTCATCATCACATTATTAGCACAGCAGAAGTCTTCTCTTGCAAATGTTTTAACACTTTTTCATTTGTTTCACACCCTTTTTCAAAACAGTTACCACAGATCTCGTTGACAGGCCCCAAACTCTATTGGATTCAGTGTGTTGAACAAAAGAAAAAAAATCTATTCACAGCTGATAGAAACTACTTAAATACTTATAAATCTCTATGCACCTGTGTGAAACTCATTTGCACAACTCTTCAATCAGCAATCAGTCCTCATCCATCTATAAAAGATGCCACCTCTGTGTTGCTATTTGCAAGCATGGATCAAAGAGGCCATAGACACGGACGGAGAGTAAGAGGAGTTTGTATCTGTGGTGGAGGAGCTGCAGCAGCAAGAGGACAAAATCCAGCTCAAGTTTCAAATGAAATTCGGGGAACAATTATTGACCATGTCATCAATCATGGCTTGTCCTTTAGAAAGGCTGGACCCATTCTGAGTCGGAGCAATGTGGCATCTATTGTCAGGCTTTTTCAGAATGAGAACAGGTAATTCACAGTGTTACTGTAATGTATACCACTGTGTATTTCAGCTTTACTGTATTGCCCTGTTAGCAGAACAAACTGTGTCTACAGTAATGCAGATGTTTTATCAATCACATTTATGTGACTGTCATACAGTAATGTCAATTTTGACATGCTTTTTGCTCTTACTTTATAGAATCCAGACATTGCCACACACTGGTGGCAGAGGAAAGATATTTAGTATTGAACCGGAGTCTGCCATTGTAGATATGGTAGTGGCAAACAATGCAATCAGACTGCGTGAAATCCAGGCAGCAGTAATTGCAGATCAGGGAGCATTTCGAAATCTAAACCATGTGAGTTTGGCAACTATAGATCGAGTCCTTAAATGAAACCATGTCAGAATGAAGCAGCTGTACAGAGAAATTCATTTTTGTGGATGAAGCTGGCTTCAACTTCTGTAAAGTGAGGCGACGCGGGAGGAACATCATTGGGCAGAGGGCCACTTTCACAGTGCCAGGTCAGAGGGGTGCCAATATCACCATGTGTGCTGCCATCTCCAATGATGGAGTCCTTTGCCACATACCAACTATTGGCCCATACAATACAGAACGCCTCATCACATTTCTTGATGCATTGAAAGAATTACTGATTCCACCCGAAGAGAGAGGGCTGTTGAGGCCTGGCATGACTCTGTATGTCATAATTTGGGACAATGTGGCTTTCCACCACTCTCGCCTTGTGAATGAATGGTTTGCAGCACAGCCTCGTATTATGATACAATTCCTCCCTGCATACTCCCCTTTTCTGAACCCAATCGAGGAGTTCTTCTCTGCTTGGAGGTGGAAGGTGTATGATCACCGGCCATATAAGCAGATGCCCCTCCTGGAGGCAATGAATGCTGGTTGCCTGGCAATAGGTGCAGAGGACTTTATCACCTTTATGTATATAGTGCTTTAAACAAAATACATTGCGTCAAAGCACTGAACAACATTCATTTGGAAAACTGTCTCAATAATGCAAAATGATAGTTAAAGTTCATCATTGAATTCAGTTATGTCATCTCTGTTCAGTATAGTGTCTGTGCATTTATTTACAATCAAGTCAACGATATCGCTGTAGATGAAGTGACCCCAACTAAGCAAGCCAGAGGCGACAGCGGCAAGGAACCGAAACTCCATCGGTGACAGAATGGAGAAAAAAACCTTGGGAGAAACCAGGCTCAGTTGGGGGGCCAGTTCTCCTCTGACCAGACGAAACCAGTAGTTCAATTCCAGGCTGCAGCAAAGTCAGATTGTGCAGAAGATTCATCTGTTTCCTGTGGTCTTGTCCTGGTGCTCCTCTGAGACAAGGTCTTTACAGGGGATCTGTATCTGGGGCTCTAGTTGTCCTGGTCTCCGCTGTCTTTCAGGGCAGTAGAGGTCCTTTCTAGGTGCTGATCCACCATCTGGTCTGGATACGTACTGGATCCGGGTGACTGCAGTGACCCTCTGATCTGGATACAGACTGGATCTGGTGGCCACGGTGACCTCGGAACAAGAGAGAAACAGACAAATATTAGCGTAGATGCCATTCTTCTAATGATGTAGCAAGTACATTGGGTGTTATGGGAAGTGTTCCCGGTTCAGGTTTACCTAATTAATGCAGCCTAAAAATCCTTTAACGGATTTGGATATTAAAAGCATATTAGTATGTTATGTGTAAGCCAGGTTAAAGAGATGGGTCTTTAATCTAGATTTAAACTGCAAGAGTGTGTCTGCCTCCCGAACAATGTTAGGTAGGTTATTCCAGAGTTTAGGCGCCAAATAGGAAAAGGATCTGCCGCCCGCAGTTGATTTTGATGTTCTAGGTATTATCAAATTGCCTGCGTTTTGAGAACGTAGTGGACGTAGAGGAGTATAATGTAAAAGGAGCTCATTCAAATACTGAGGTGCTAAACCATTCAGGGCTTTATAAGTAATAAGCAATATTTTAAAATCTATACGATGTTTGATAGGGAGCCAGTGCAGTGTGGACAGGACCGGGCTAATATGGTCATACTTCCTGGTTCTAGTAAGAACTCTTGCTGCTGCAGTTTGGACTAGCTGTAGTTTGTTTACCAAGCGTGCAGAACAACCACCCAATAAAGCATTACAATTTGACATTTGACATTGAGAGCATAGGCCGTAATTTAGATATATTTTTGAGATGGAAAAATGCAGTTTTACAAATGCTAGAAACGTGGCTTTCTAAGGAAAGATTGCGATCAAGTAGACTGCCAGGGATGGATACGCCATGCAAGGAGGTATTTCCCTCGGTGCATTGCAAGGGAAAACATTCAATGCGATGTTGATGAGAACCTGTGGCATAATCGTCAAGCGCGAATGGACTAAATGTGAAAGATAAAATGTGTGTGTATGTGTGTGTGTATATATATATATATATATATATATATATATATATATATATATATATATATATAATATAATTTTTTTTAAGTATTTCCACCCATAAGTTTCCTTTTGGTAGCTTTTTTTTTTTTTTTTTTTTTCAGTATCCATTTGAGTTTGTAAAGTATCATTTCATATTGATAGCTGCATTTTTTTGTATTTTGTTGTCCATTGTGTAATGATTGAAAGAATAAATTAATTTGACCAAGTTGTGGTGTTTGATGGAAATATTTGCTTATGTTGCATGTTTTTAATGTTTTGTGAGTGTTTGAGCATTTTGCTAACAAAATGAGTCATTTTGGCTATTGAGCTTCAGTTTTATCCTGTGTTAACGGTTTTGAAAATGTGATGTCAGAGTGGGCAAATGTGTTTAAGCAATCGAGAATAACTGTACAGAAACTGTCCCCTGCTGGGGTCCCCTCGGCAGAAATCATGGACTCAGAATACAGACAGTTTTTGCTTAACATTTAAAAAGAATATAATCAATAATTATGAATTACAAAATTGTATTAGCCTATTTGAAACATGTTTTAGCTGATGCTAACTGGCTAGCTAACAAGCTACCTGATTCTATCTTGAGGTCATTTTTAAATATAAAAATCTAAATATTTTTATTCAACCAACTAGTTAGTATACATTTAATGGAAAAACAAAGGATTTGATGTTCAGAACAGAATAACTACAGTAATTGCTCGTTGCCAGCTGGGCGTTTTACCCCACTGACTATGTTTGAAAAAAAAATGTAATTATATTTTTCTTAAATAACACATACTCCTTGTCTAGAGGCCTTATTGTTTTCACATCATATATAACTGTGCTGTTCTACTAAACGAGTTTTAAAACACTTTTTCTTACTGATGAAAATTAGATCATTTACTGTGAAATCTGTTTTGTACTGGTACACCAGTGGAAGCTTCTTGGTGAATCTTTGCATCAACGTAGTCCATACTATTAAAATTTATCTCGATTTTATCATGTGGTTATTTTGAGGAAAACAATAAGGGGACAGGGGTGTTTTACCACACTCTACCCTATATTCAATAATATATATTATTCAGCTCTGCTGAAATGAGAAAAGCACGTTCAAGGACAATTAAATCACAAGCCTTTAATTGTAAACCCACAGTGAAACAAGGACACAGCAAAGCATATCCAACTTAAAAACAACAATCACCGACAAAGGACTGAACAAGGGAGAATTTATACGAAAGCAAGATGACTAACAAGACACAGGTGAACCGGATGAACTAATCAGGGCAACTCAGGAAAACTAGCCCTGTGTCTCATTGTGCTTACTGATACTAGGCCCTTAAAGTATAAACTCTTGGTGAAGAACAAGTAGTACACACTTTTGGGTGTGTAGTAGAAGAGTAGGCAAGCTTTGTCAAGTCAAGTCAAGTCAAGTCTGCTTTATTGTCAATTTCCACATGTACAGTACATACATACAGAGAATCGAAATTGCGTTACTCTCAGACCCCGGTGCATACAGATAACATTAACATTAAAGCCTAAATTCTAGATCAAATATAAAATGTAGATACAGCTATACAATAAGGGAATGTAAAAAAGGCATATAATAAAATAAAAAATAAAGTTAAATAATGCAGCGCAAGGCAAATGACAGATAGAGTGCAAATCAATGAAGTGAACAACAGTGCAGATAAAAGATTTTTAGTGCAAAAAAAATCTTTACTAATAATTGACCTTGGGGCATACTATAACGTCACACAACTGTGGAGTGCTCTGTTCACCTGTTACACACACCCTGTTACTGTAAACTGGCCTGTCAATCATCTCGTCACAGTTAACATCCTTCATATTTCATTTCGTTTAACTTCCTACAGTACTGGAGAGAAAAGAAGTAGCTCGTTGACCTGCCCGTCATGGGTCCGTCATGCGGAAAACTCTGCTCATATTTTCTGCATAATGATGCATTTAAAAGTTAACGACCAAATGGATGTTTATAAAAGTTCATATTTTTGTTGTAGATGAAATATAACACGGATAACAAGAAATAATATTTTTTTACCACCATAAAGGTCAATTATTAGTAATGTTTTGTAAACCTCTCTAAAGTTACCTAACTGTCATTCGTCCGCATCCGCCACATTTGTAGTTTTCCTAATGTGTTTCAGTCGTGTTTGTACTCCTGGATCGAATCCTTCGCCAAAGCGCAATGGATTGTGGGCAATTTAAGCCATTAGAGTGTGCCAAAGACCTGTTACAAAACAATAAATATCCAAACAATCTCTCTAACCTTACAAATGGGAGGAAATCAACACAAGCTCAGCACAAACAAACAGCATAATTCACAAAATGACTATGTGATGAACTCGTGAGTCTCTGGGTTAAATTATTATTATTATTTTTTTTACACATTCTTCAGAGAAAACGAGGGGATTATGGTCAGAATATACACAGCAATGGATTGAGAACCAATATATACTTAAAAAGTTTGTAGAACCAATAAAAGAGCTAAAGCTTCCTTTTCAATAGTACTATACGATGACGATTAAAGGGGGGGTGAAATGCTATTTCATGCATACTGAGTTTTTTACACTGTTAAAGATTTGGATTCCCATGCTAAACATGGACAAAGTTTAAAAAATTAAGTTGCACGTTTGAAGGAGTATTTCTGTTCCAAAAATACCTCTTCCGGTTTGTCACAAGTTTCGGAAAGTTTTTTTCGAGTGTGGGTCTGTGTGACGTTAGATGGAGCGGAATTTCCTTATATGGGTCCTAAGGGCACGTCTGCCAGAAGAGCGTGCGCTCCCGTACAGCAGAGCACTGAGAGAGCACAGGCATTCACTGATCAGAGCGAGAGCGTCGCGAAATGTCACAAAAGACGTGTGTTTTTGGTTGCCAGGGCAAGACAACCCTGCACAGATTACCAAAAGAAAAACAGCATTAAGGGACCAGTGGATGGAGTTTATTTTTACAGAGCATCAACGGAGTTGTGCAAGTGTTTTTGTTTGTTCCCTGCATTTCAAAGATGCTTTGACGCCGTTTGACGCCGGGTTTGCACATTGTTTATTTCTTAAGGATAATGCAGTCCCAACGAAAAAGGGTCACGATCGTGTGTTGGAACCTCAGGCGGTGAGTAAAACTGCTTCAAATATCTCTGTGTTCTTAACTTTGCTATCGGCGCGTAAGCACATCAAGTAAACAACATGCGATGTTGTCATCAAACTGCACTTTCCACATGTAACGTTACAGCTTAAAAAAAAAAAAAAAAAAAAAGACGACAAAGTGGAACTTAGTCATTTTCCAAAACCACTAAGCAAATATATACAGTTTCAGTACATACCACATAGAGACATTGTTGCTGATGCCGCTCTTGTTCAATTTCAGCCTCTGGATCTGATTCTGGATCATAAATATACGCTGAATCTGACTGTTAGCCATGGTTTGTTTTGGTTGTTTTTTTCCTCACGGTAATGTCACAGCTTCCAAACGCTCTCAACGCAAAAGCCTATTCGCGCTCGTGATTATTTAGCTCCGCCCACACGTCACGCCTCCAGCCGCTCGTGTTTTTCCGCGAAAAATCGGTACAGACTATCTTTCTCTTATGAATATAATAAAACTAAAGACTTTTTGGAGTTATGAAGGATGCAGTACTACTCTATAGGTACTCAAGATTAACAGGATATTGAGTGAAAACGAGCATTTCACCCCCCCTTTAAACTTTTTTAGACTGGTCAGCACCCGTGCCATTTCCAGTGCACAATGTGTTGATCAGTGTCTCTGTTTCAGGTCTGGTTACAGTTATAAAGTTCAGAGTGTCCTCTCAATTCAGTATTTAACAGGTTGCTTCTAAGTGTTTATAAAGATTTAATACCGTTGCACACTAGAAGGTCGCACTAGAATGTCTATCCACTTAAAATTAATATATATTAAAAAAAAATAATAATAGTTTGTCTATTTAAAGGAAAAGACTCCCAATTATTAAAGCCTGTCAGTTCACACTAAGAACAACAGAATCAATATAAAGTCTGAGAAAACATAAAAGAGAAAAGGAAACCAACATGATAAAGTTCACATTTGTATATATTTAGGCTACCTATACTAAAAAGCACACAAATTGAATTAGCTGAACATTAATCATGGCTTACAGCAATTGTTTTATTTATATCATCACATTATTCTGTGTTGTCTTAAAATAACATTGAGTGATTAAATATCACCAATTTTTCATATTCTAGTAAACTAATAAAACATAAAGGAGAGTCTTACAACCCTCAACCATTTGTCAGCAAAAAAGCTTTTGAAATAAAAGCTTCCTAAAGCTTTTATTCAGATAACTACAGGTTTAGAGATCATTTTCTAACTGAGAAGGAGTCTTGGGTCTGCAGTCATCTTACAACAGTATTCAGAAAAACATTATTTCAGAATTCCCAAATTTGTATTATGAAAAGTACAACCGACATGAATAAATAAAACTATACAACAAAAGTAAAAAAAATAAATAAAAATAATTGTACATTATATTCCTGTAACAATATCATTAGTCATTCAAGAACATCTCAACTTTCATGAGTATCTGATTAATCAGTTTCTGACGTGAGCTTTTTTTCTGGTAGTATTGTTGTTGGCGCTGCTGCCAAAACTACTTTGTTTGGCCTTCCAAAAGAGGATGATATATGACTCTTGAATAAACCACATCATCCTCGTCCTCTTGAACTCTCTGAAAGAAAACACCAACACGTTCACATGTAGTAATCAGAAATATCCCTGGCCAATAATGAGGAATATTAAAAACACATTTAGATGTGGTGCTGTAGTGTGATAGATCATAGAACCAGAGGCTCACATATTTGAACTCATACACACAAACACACTGCTGAAATAATACACACATCATAAACAAAATAAACATTTCTTACTGATTTCTGTGCTTTTCTTTTGTAGTATGTTGGATCAGTTAAAGTCATTTCTTCACCACTCTGAACTGTTTCAACAATAATGACAATCATGTAAAAACAGCAAAACTCTTTGCAACACTGTTTTACATTTTATTATTATACTGTAGACCTGTTGAAAGCACATAATCAGTTAATTCACACACACTATACATTTTATATATATAAATGCATCATCATAGGTGTACATTATTTTTCTACTTATTCAACACTCAGAGTAAACTCAAAATCATGTATTTTTACAGGTATCTCAGCTGTGGGTAATACTTGCCCTCTTGGTCTGTTTTCCTGCAGATGCAGAAGATCCCGACTGCTAAAATCAACAGAAAACCAGCAGCAGCAGAGATCCACACGATCAGAGATACAGAAGAGTCTGGAGGATCTGAAGGAGAGTGTTGTTACACTGTAAAACCCGACAAGTTAACTTAACTCAAATCGTTTGAGTAAACCGATTGCCTTGACTGTAATACCCGAGAAGTAAACTTAACTCAAACGGTTTGAGTAAACAGATATCCTTAAGTTATGTTAACTCAAACCGTTTGAGGTAACCGATTGCCTTTAACCATTTAAGTTGAAAAAACTAACAGTTATGAGTACTCTGAACTTAATTCAGTTGAGTTCACTGAAAGAAAATATACATTGGAATTAAGTGATTAAGTGATTAATTGAGCTTTAGTGATGAACACCTGCTGTTAACAAACATAATCACTGAAGAAAAGAGAGAAAGGAACAACAGGTGACTTCAGACACAGACTTACTCAAACCTGACAAGTTATGTTAACTCAAACCGTTTGAGGAAACTGATTGCCTTAAACCGTTTAAGTTGAAAAAACTAACAGTTACGAGTACTCTGAACTTAATTCAGTTGAGTTCACTGAAAGAAGATGTACATTGCAATTAAGTAATTAAGCGATTAACTAAGTGCTGATTGAGAATTAGTGATGAACAGCTGCTGTTAACAAACAGAATCACTGAAGAAAAGAGAAACACAAGAACTGCTACAACTGACTTCAGACACAGACTTAGATGAAATCAACTGAAATAAAATACATGAAATCTCTCAATATCTGATTAAACAACACCACAAACAGCATCACCAGCTCCACTTATTAATAACCAGACTGACTTTATTTCTGTCAGACGTCTACAGAAGATCTTATTGAGAATGAACTAAGGTTTAGATGTTGATTTAT
The DNA here is from genome assembly GCF_023724105.1 of Carassius gibelio. NCBI lineage: Eukaryota > Metazoa > Chordata > Actinopteri > Cypriniformes > Cyprinidae > Carassius > Carassius gibelio. The sequence continues at coordinate 16,754,468 of NC_068417.1, read as the reverse complement.
TGTTTCATTTGAAGTAACCATGTTAGAGATCAGTGTTTGCTTTAGTTGGGCTCTTGACCCTTGATTTCTGTCTTAGTCTTTTCTCTGGCTGTTATAACCATGTGTTTCGAAAACATATTTGTTGTAACTCAAAAGCCCAGAAGAAATGCCACCAGGTGTTAACCTGTACCTAGGTGCCGATTTTTTATACTTTATATAGGTGATGATAATTATTCATTATTATTCACAAATATTGATCTGTACAGTGTCTAATCTCTGATGAAACAAATGTGTAATTCGTAGAAGTGGACCTAATAAAAGTGACACTAAGAGTCTGTGATAATCAGTTAATATAAAAATGACTTTCTAAACATTTTGTACACATACATTTTTCTTCTATGCAAATAACTGGTCAAACACAGACATTAATAATCAGAATATGAACCTCTACAATGGTGACGAAAAAAACATGCTGCAATGCATGCTGGGTTGTAGTACAAAACTCATCCATGGCTCCCAGCATGCTCTGCAGCATTTTTTTTTATTTTATATTATGGTCACCATTGTTGAGGTTCATATTCTGATTATTGATGTCTGTGTGTGACTAACTGACACCATAGAAGACCACACTGTTTGGAAAGTCTTTGTATTAACTGATCATTACAGAACCACTGGCTCTTAGAATCACTTTTACTATAACCAATCAAATTACACAACACCTATTTCATCAGAGATTAGACTCCATACAGTTCAATAATTGATGATAATCATCACCAATATAAAGTATAACAACCTACACCTAGGTACAGGTTAACACTTATTTCTTCTGGGCTTTTGAGTTATAACGAATGTGTTTTAGAAACACACAGTTATAACAGCCAGAGAAAAGACTAAGACAGAAATCAAGGGTCAAGAGCCCAACTAAAGCAAACACTGATCTCTAACATGGTTACTTCAAATGAAACAATAAATCAACATCTAAACCTTAGTTCATTCTCAATAAGATCTTCTGTAGACGTCTGACAGAAATAAAGTCAGTCTGGTTATTAATAAGTGGAGCTGGTGATGCTGTTTGTGGGGTTGTTTAATCAGATCTTGAGAGATTTCATGTATTTTATTTCAGTTGATTTCATCTAAGTCTGTGTCTGAAGTCAGTTGTAGTAGTTCTTGTGTTTCTCTTTTCTTCAGTGATTCTGTTTGTTAGCAGCAGCTGTTCATCACTAATTCACAATCAGCACTTAGTTAATCACTTAATTACTTGAATGCAAAGTTTTAAAACTTACATGGTTTAAATCAAGGCAATCTGTTTACTCAAACGGTTTGAGTTAAGTTAACTTGTTGGGTTTTACAGTGTATTGTGAGTGAATGTGTTCATAAACACTAAATATTAACACAGACATACCTGAACATGTCTGACAGAGTTGAGTGTTGAGATGTGTGGTCTGGTTTCTGATGGGATTGTTCACCACACAGCTGTAGAAATCATCCAGACACTCCAGATGTAAAGAAAGACTTCTGCTGAGATCAGACACACTGATGCTGGAGAATAAACTGTTTCCTTTGTACCAGGAGAGAGTCACAGCACTCACATTCACCACTGAACACACAAACACACAACTGGACAATAATGATCCTGATGATGATGACTTACTGATGACAGGAACAGGCAGATGACCTGGAAGACATGAGAGAATAAAGATAAGAGAGAATAAGAAGAGGAATCAAGACTGATCAAATAATACAAACAATACTATATTCAAATAATTTAATATTGAAATAATAGTGTACACACTTAACAACAAGAAGACAACAGACGTGATGTATGAATAAATCATGGACATTTGAAGATAAATGACACAAAATATTCCTGTTATGCCTCATTCACAATTAAACTGTGACTGAATAAATGATCTACAGGAATATTGAGAATAAAGCTATCAGGTGTTTATGATGCCCAAATACTGTGTATTTATCCTTGGCCATACGATAAAAAAGGCATGTTATTCCAGGTTTAAAATGATTAAGAAATGTTTAATGATGAGGTCTATAGCCAAAATTGGCCATTGAAGAAATATCCACAGAATCAAAGATTTCTACTCACCATAGACAGTAGGGCTGGGCGATATATCTAACGATATGATCATGCGCATCTAATCAGTAAAGCTGCTTCCGTGATCGCCGCTAAAATCTCCATCACCTGCTTATAATTGGAGTGGCATTTAATAGACAGAGCCGTAGATCGCTGACAAGCCACGCCATATCGTGTTCATTATCGCAGATGAATCGCCTTCGATAATGAACGCGATATGGCGTGGCTTGTCAGCGATCTACGGCTCTGTCTATCAGAGGTGGGACTTTCAAGTCACAAGCAAGTCTTCAAGTTATATTCAAGTCCTCAAAGGGTTAAAGTTAAAGAGATAATTAAGTGACTAATTAAATGATGATTGTGCATTAGTGATGAACATCTGCTGTCAACAATCAACATCACTGAAGTAAAGAGAAACACAAGAACTACAACTGAATTTAGCCACAGCCTTCAACTGAAAAAAAAAGTAAAAGAAAAAAAAACACTATGCCACCATAATTGTGGTCAAGGTTTGCTTTAAGTAGTGTCTTGACCCTTTTA
>NC_068417.1:16606863-16744363 GCF_023724105.1 Carassius gibelio | reverse complement strand
CCAAAGGAAATACTGTTTAAGTGTTGTAGCAGCTTTGCACCCTCTATCACAACTCCAACATCACCAGGCTCATCCTCAGCACCAGCACCTTCTTTGCGAATCACAAAAAGCCCCAGAGTGGTCTCAGAAATTCCATTTTCTGCTTCTTCATGGTTGCAGTCCTAAGGCCACAATAAATAAATAAATATTAAATAATTGAATAATAATAAATTAATAAAAAAATTAACATTTTCAGTTTCACTGAAATATTTGCAACATACAGGCTGGAAATGTAAGTTAGGTCCTTGAAAAAGGGGGATGCGTATACAAACCTGGAATTATTTGATGACTTTGTTGTCAGGTCCTCATTGAGGTACACACATAGACTCTGGATGACACAATCTCGTTTGATGTGTATGTCACCACACTGAAAATTTGACACAAAATTAAACAATCAGAAATAGCAATATAATAAAAACTGATTATAGTTTGAAATTTTTTATTGCTTAAGAACTTAAACGCAATTTACCACACCTTGTCTGCAACTGACATAATGCGCGAAATTTTCTGTCCAGAAGCACCTCCTTTGCTGCTGAAAACCTTCTGTAGATTAGCAGTGTATTTGTCCAGCTGCGCTAAGAACTTTGACATAAGGGGCACAGTCGTTATCCGCATGAATTCTGCATTTATCTACAAGAAAAAAGGGAAATGAAATACTGTATAGGCAAACTGTGGTGAAATTCACTGAAACTTACACAATATTTGTGTTAATATCAATAACACTTACTTCATTTACTGTGAACAGCGCAGGCCACCTGCTTTGTAAATCAGAAACCATGGGCAAGTCCTCAACCAACTCTTGCCGTCTATAGGAGAAGGTCAAGTGCATTTTTTCCTTAATGACTGCCTCGTTATTTTTCTTCTTCATTTCAGTTAAGAGAGCAATTCTTTCCTTTTCCATGCTTTCTGCTGTTTGTCCTTTCGGAAGGCAAGGAAGGAAATTCACCTCAGCTTTTTTTTGGCTTTTTGATGTTTGATGCTGCTTTACCCTGACCTTTACGCTTGTTCCTAAGAGAGTTCACAGTAATTTCGGGGTGCCCAATCTTGCTGAGTTTGGAGCGAAAATTTGCCATCTTAATCTTTAGGTAGTGTTTCCATCCTTCATGGCCAGTGCGAGTTCCTTTTTCCCTCAATCAAGGGTGGGTATTTATCAAGGCTTCAGCTGCCTGATCAAGCTGACTATCAGAGGGGTATGCTGCATACCTAAAGATCTCCTCCAGAATGTCTGATCTTAGTTTTGGTGGTGGAATAAGTAGCATTCCACTTTTATTAAACTATGTGTCAGCTCTCTGAAGCTGAATTTCAGCAGAACATGAAAAACGAGGAACTACAAAAACCTGAGGCCAAGAACTGGTTCTCGACTCTGGAGACGTAATTATGACAATGTCAGCGCTGCTGGAAAATGAGTCATCAGACAAGTTGACTTCCTGGACTGAGTCAATGGCACAAGGGCTAACATCTCTTGTGTGGAGAGTGTCAGAGCTACAAATTGATCTGGGTGAAGGAACAAGAATGCTGGAACAGCAAGGTGCATCAGGTGAAGACTCTTGCATGCTGGAGTTATAGTCATCAGTTGATAGAAAAATCAGTTTCAGGGTATCCCTGTCTTCAATTTGACTGGTTGACATGAGATTCATGTAATCATTTCCAAAATCCTTATCTTTGTACTGGAGCCTGAACTTTTGCTTCACCCCAAAAACAGTCATTATTTCAAGTACAAGGTCATCCACAGACTTTTGGATTCCTGTCTTAAGTGTAAGCTTTCTCGCATCGTCATCCCCACCAAAAACAATCCTCAGAATGACCGGACTCAACATTTTTCTCTCCTTTTCTAAAAAAAGGTATGAAGCAGACAATGACACAAATCAGTAATACAATTTTTGTGTTGTAATTTTAAATAAAAACACCTCATAAATACATTACCTTAAATGAGGATCTGCCTCTTCAGGGTCACCATTCATCTTCCTCCTACCATATAGTCATACAGTGGATAAGCATCAGTTAAATGATCTAGATCAACATGGGCAACCTCTCTATCAGGAGAGACAGTCAACTGAAAAGCTTTAAAATGCTCTTGATACCATGCACACAGTACCTTCACAACAAAATTCAAACTGCTTTTGACAATACAGATTTGAAGAATTTCAGCAAACTCTGGGAGCCCACCAGCTGATCCAAATGAAATCAGCATACCAGTTCTATAATTTATACCATTGTTTGTCACATTTTTTGCAAGATGAACTTCATTAATTCCTGGATATTTCTGTCTTAAACCTGCTACCACTTCCTTGTTTAAAACATCCACAGGAAGTGTGGAGACACTTGTAACTTCAAGTGAGGACTTCTTAAGGCTACAGGAATGGATCTGATAAGCAATCATTTGCTGGTGTTTGGCTGCCAGTGTGAGCATTATGTTTTTAAAACAATTTGTGTGGCGAGCAACTTTCTTAAAGAAACTATGTTTCGCCTCAAACCTCATAGTCCGCTGTCCTACTAGAGGTCCAAAACATTGAATCATTTGTGGATAGTGCTCCACATAATGATGTTTTGGTAACAGCTGTGCGGGAAAAAGTTCAACAAATCTTTGTCTGTGCTCTACAATTTTGCAGTTTAAGTAGGCTATTGTTTCTTCGTTATGAACAGGGGCGACCACAAGTTCAACTATTTCTTTCAAATCAAGAAGTACAAGCCAAGCAGGCTCAGTCTCTGGTATCAAGTCTCCAATGATGAATGGAAGCAATCTCACTAAATTCCAATTTTCATGTGCATTACCTCCAATGGTCTTCTTGGAGGCAAATGTACATGGAATAATGTGAGGTTTATTTGTTTTATCACCCCCCTTACAGGGGAAGTTCAAGATCAAGCTGTTTAGAGTATCAAGAGACAGATACTTCTTGGAAACAAATTCTTTCAAGCAAAGTGCAAGTTCAAATGGGACAATGCCCTCAAACAAGTCATGTACATTATCAGGTGGATAGCCTCTAGTAACATGAAAGTGAGATAAATTCTCTGTTAACACACAACCTCTTTTTACTCCACAAAATGTAGCAGAGTTTTCCTTTGCAGATGTAACATGCGCATCATGTATTTCCTTCCGAGCAGGCACAGTACATCAATAGCCGCATTTCCACTGAAGGGCCAGTGCGAGCCAGGGCTTAAAGCGGGCCGGTGTTCTGTCGTTTTGTCCTACGCTGTCAGATTTTCCTACCTCCCACCAAAACAGTGGGTAGTGCAATTCCACAACGAAAATTCTACTGTAAAGTTATGGTTTATTAACGTCTACACCTACCACAACCCTAATCATACCCTTACAGTACTGCAAATACAGTAATTATGTGTTATATTCGCGGTTGTAGCTAAAAGGCATACAGTTACAGGAAACCAACAATAAATATTATTTTCTACCAATTAGATTGCGTTTTTATTAAAGTCTACACCTACCCCAGCCCTAAACCTACCCTTACAGTAATGCAGATACATTAAATATCGTTGTTTAGCATGAGACAAAGGACGCGATATTGATGTGCGCGTGCGCAGTAAACTCGCGTAGGAAAATCTGACAGGGTAGGATAAAATGTCAGGACACCGGGCAGGGCTCATATACCAAGGCCAGAATAGCGCAGGGTTTCCACAGTGGAGCTTGAAGCACCGCTGCACGTCACTAAAACACGCCCTTTACACGCCTCTCAGAACAACGTCATGCAACCTCATTATTTCACCAACAAAGAGAAGTTATCAGAAAACTAAGAAATAAGTCAATGGAACATGCGCGATCACAAAACGAACATGATAAAAGCGGCCGTTTGTTTGCATGCTTTGTTATATATTCAAATTCAAAAGCATCGATGTTTTAACTATAGAATAAGTGATGCATTGATCATATTGTTTTAATTTATCAGGACTCAAAATTATTCACACATAAATGCACTTATTTCTATTTTATTTATTTATTTTTAACGCTCATGCAGATAGCTTGCTTATTCAGCCGAGTCTGTTTCTGTTTATGAGGCACAGTAGCCGTCACATTTAGAATGAATGATAATATCTCTATTTTTGTAAGCTCCCGAACAAAAAACATTATTAGGCTATATTATTTTATGATAGGCAATGTGAGATAAACTCTCGAGACGAGGCTTGTGACAGATAATATTAAGTTACTTAATAAATACACGACTGTTATATAGAATAAGAAGCTGACGTCTGATTTCTTCAAGCGGTCATATTTTACCATGTTTACTATGGTAACATGTTTAGCGTGCATAGTCTTTTACATCGCTTATAAATATTTATGCCTTGTTTAGTGATTATAATCCACATCGGATCAAGTTATTTCAAACACTTGCTGCAAACTAAGAGTGAGTTTTGAGCTCAACTGATTTTAAAACGTCTTTAATGCTGGTGTTAAAGCTGTTATCTTTTTGAAATGATCCGCGCTGACGCTCTCCAGACGCTGAGAAACTCCGCCTTTGTTCGTAACCCCTCCTCTAGCCCCAGCTGGCCCGCTTTGGCCCAAGGATTTCGTCGGGCTGAAAAACCCTGGCCGTTGGCCCCGAGGAAGCCCCGGCGAGGCACGATCAAGCCCCGGAAGTGACAGTGGAAACGCGACTGGCCCTGGCACGCACTAGCACGCCCGGTCCTAGCTCGATAGTGGAAACACGGCTAATGTGGCGTCAGGAATACGTTGGACTCCAACTAATCCAACGTCAGTCAGATGTCATATTTTGGTTGAAAATGAAAGTCGGGTTGACGTCTAAACCCAACTTTGTTTGACGTCAAACTCCGACATCAGACAGACGTTGAATTTTGGTTGGAATAAGCACCACACTGCAACAATGGGTAAAATGCATGGCAGCACATTAAATATCTCAAGATCTCAGCAGAGGAGGATTAAACAACTCCACAAACAGCATTACCAGCTTCACGTATTACTAACCAGACTGACTTTATTTCTGTCAAACATCTACAAAAGCTCTTATTGAAAATTAACGGGTTTTTATAATATGTTTAATTTCCATAACACCATAACAGTGATTAGTGTTTCCATTAGTTGCGGTCTTAACTCTTATTATATCTCTTGTCTTTTTTGGCTGCTCTAATAGTGTGTATGTCAAGCACATTTGCAGCTTCAAAGAAAGCTAAAGTGATATTAGATCAGGTGATGACTGTTATCTGTTGATGGTTTCACGAATCATCATGAAATAACCTGATTAACTGTTTTTTTTTTTTTTTTTTAGTCTAACAATTATGTTGGGGTGTCAGTACATTCATATTACAAACTCAGATCCAGCAGTATTATAACAATCATTAAAAATCTTTTATCAATCATGAGCTCAATAAAAGTTACCTACACTGACACACACACATACATCAACAATCAGCGTATGAATCTCAAAAATGGTGACATGCTTCATGCAGCAATGCATGCTGGCAGCCATGATTTATACTGTGGTGGCTCCCAGCATGCATTGCTGCATGAAGCATGTCACCATTGTTGAGATTCATATACTGATTATTGATGTATATGTGTCTCGAAAAAAATTTCTCCCAGAATGTATTTAAAAATGAAAATTCTGAATGTCTGATCTGTGAAAAGGAAGTATATAAAGTACATAATATAGTTCACTAATAATAAATAACCACTTTGGGTCAATGACAACAAAAGTCCTCAATCACTCTTCTTCATCACGATGAAAACTATACCTCTTTATCTTTGTTTATGGCCCATTTAACAATAAATTATGTGTTTTAGTTAAAACTATTACAAGATCCACAAACTTACTAATACAAAAGTCAAACTACCCAACTAAAGCAAACATTGACCACAATAATGGTGACCAAACATTTCCAAATAAAACTTAATTCATTAATTATCAAAAAGAACTTCTGTAGACGTCTGACAGAAATAAAGTCAAACTGGTTAGTAATAAGTTAAGCTGGTAATACGTGTACTGTTTATGTTATTTTTGGGGGATGTTTATTCCAGCCAATATTCAGCATCTGCCCAATGTTGGAGCTTGACGTCAAACAATCGTTGGATTTAGACGTCAACCAGATTTTCATTTTCAACCAAAATCCAACGTCTAACTGACGTTGGAGTAGGGCTGGGCGATATATCTAACGATATGATCATGCGCATCTAATCAGTAAAGCTGCTTCCGTGATCACCGCTAAAATCTCCATCACCTGCTTATAATTGGAGTGGCATTTAATAGACAGCAGAGGTGGGACTTTCAAGTCACAAGCAAGTCTTCAAGTCATATCCAAGTCCTCAAAGGGTTAAAGTTAATGAGATAATTAAGTGACTAATTAAATGATGATTGTACATTAGTGATGAACTTCTGCTGTTAACAATCAACATCACTGAAGTAAAGAGAAACACAAGAACTACAACTGAATTTAGCCACAGCCTTCAACTGAAAAAAACAAAACAAAAAAAAACAATGCCACCATAACTGTGGTCAAGGTTTGCTTTAGGTAGTCTCTTGACCCTTTTAAAAATTCAAAGCAATTTGATTCAAAACAATTTCAATATTGTTTTCGCAACAAACATGTATGCATTGCTGAATCAAACCTTGTAGTTACAGATGATCTTATGCTTTTTCTGCTTATAACTCATGTTGACTTGGACATCATGAGATAGTCTTCTTTGGATTGTTGACTGACATTCAGCTTTCCAGAGTTGGGACTTTCAAGTCACAAGCAAGTCTTTAAGTCATATCCCAAGTCCTCAAAGGGTTAAAGTTAATGAGATAATTAAGTGACTAATTAAATGATGATTGTGCGTTAATTATGAACACCTGCTGTTCTTGAGAATTACAGAGGATCAGATGTTGATGTTTTATTGGTTAAAGTGATGCAACCATAATGGAGATCAGCGTGTGCTTTAGTGGGGCTCTTGACCCTTGACTGTCATGTTAGATCTCTTTATGTAGCATTGCATGAGGTGCTGTAAAGCAGAGAGAAGAAATTAATCTGTATGTGATAGGTGGTCAGATTACAATCAAATTAACATTAGCTCTATTTAAGTTTAGCATAGTCAACCCAGTAAAACTACACTATGGAAAAAATTAAAGCAAGTGAATTTTAAATCTCCTAAGTGCATACAAAATTTGATAAACTATACTCTGTAGACACACACAGACATCAAGAACCAGCATATGACTCTCAACAGTGGTGACAATCAACAAAATGTTGCATGCTGGGTAAAACCTTAGTAAAAACTCCCGTCATGCACTGCAGTATGAAAAATTGTCACCACTGTTGAGGATCGTGTGATAAGTGTGTTTGTCTAAAAACCTGAACTGATTGTCTCCTTTTCTGTCCTTCAACATTGAAGCATTGTGATTTTTTTTTTTTTTTTTTTTTACTTCAGTTCAGTAATAGCTGAGTGTCAGTCTACTATCCAAAGATAAACACAATTTCATGATGTTCAGTCATCATGAGTTATAAGCAGAAAAAGCATAAGATCATCTGTCACTACAAGGTTTGATTCAGCAATGCATACATGTTTGTTGCGAAAACAATATTGCAATTGTTTTGAATCAAATTAGTTTGAATTAGTAAAAGGGTCAAGACACTACTTAAAGCAAACCTTGACCACAATTATGGTGGCATAGTGTTTTTTTTTCTTTTACTTTTTTTTTCAGTTGAAGGCTGTGGCTAAATTCAGTTGTAGTTCTTGTGTTTCTCTTTACTTCAGTGATGTTGATTGTTGACAGCAGATGTTCATCACTAATGCACAATCATCATTTAATTAGTCACTTAATTATCTCTTTAACTTTAACCCTTTGAGGACTTGAATATAACTTGAAGACTTGCTTGTGACTTGAAAGTCCCACCTCTGATAGACAGAGCCGTAGATCGCTGACAAGCCACGCCATATCGCGTTCATTATCGAAGGCGATTCATCTGCGATAATGAACACGATATGGCGTGGCTTGTCAGCGATCTACGGCTCTGTCTATTAAATGCCACTCCAATTATAAGCAGGTGATGGAGATTTTAGCGGCGATCACGGAAGCAGCTTTACTGATTAGATGCGCATGATCATATCGTTAGATATATCGCCCAGCCCTACGTTGGAGTCTACGTCCTGTGCCTGCTGGGACGCAATTGACTCTTTTCACACGCTTTCACGCCACACATCAATTGTTTCATGCACAGAAAAACCACGAAGCAAAGAGGACACGGAGACCAACAGACTAGGGGCGTCTTCAAGATGGCGTCGGTGTAGGTCATATTTTTTGTCTCTAATCTGAATTTTGTGTAAAACTTGATTATTATTCCCCTTTAAAGGTTCTTTTGTCATCAATGGGCTGTTTTTAGTTTTGTTGACGCTCCCTATACTTCAAAGATACTGTGTTTTGCGAATTCCTAATTTTTTTTTCATTAACGTCATTGCACAACACGTGGATTTGAGCTTTCCTGTGTGGCGTCATGATGGAGGTGGACGATACCTCGAAATTTGAAAGTGTTAAACGTATACATAATTATTCTAAAACTGCCCATGATCTGGATTCATTGGATGTGTGTCTTCCCGAGTCTCCAGCGGCAAGCCCGTTACCGAAAATGCGACGCCCGTCCTCAGACCCCTCTAATGCTGTTTTGCTGGAGGCAATAGAGAGACTGGGTAAGAAGCAGGATGACTTTATGGAGAAACTTCTGGAGGTTGAGAAATCGGTTGCAACCAATTCCACCCTCATCTCCGATCTCACAACACGGGTTGACGCCGTTGACAAAAAAACAGAGACTACTGCTGTTAAATCTGATAAAATGGACTCCCAGCTATCTTCGCTGGCTGCAGAAAATAAACGCTTATGGGATAAAGTGGATGAGCTGGATGCCTACAAGAGGCGTTGGAATCTGAGGATTTCGGGTGTGCTGGAGGAAGTTGGGGAGAATGTCAAGATGGTAATAATGGACATTTTTCTTCAGGTGTCACCAGGCTTAGCAGATGTTCTGCAGTCTTCAATTGATGTTGCGCACAGGCTTGGCCCCAAACTGGGCAATGCACGCCCGCGTACGATAATTGTACAATTTCTCTCTCGATCTCACCGCGATCGTGTCTGGGCTGATGCAAGACGATCAGAAGTGCTCAAACAGAAGAAGATTATAGGATCTCAGAGGACCTGACGCAGAGGACGAAGGAAGCACGGAACAAGCTGTGGCCTTTGGTGGAGAAAGCCCGAAAGGAAGGTCGCCGTGTTGGCTTCAGGGGGGCAAATGCTACCCAGACAGCAAGCAGTTTTGGCCCAGGTCTGGCCCACATCTGGCCCACATGGATTTCATGCGGGCCAGATGTGGGCCGGATCTGGGCCAACACTATGTTGCTGTCTGGGTATCGTGGATGGAAGGAGGATTTCTGCAGACGATGTCTGATTTTTGCCGTTTTGTCTGATCTTTTGTTAATCGAGACATTTATTGACATTAGCAAAATTCTGACAAATATGTATGAGCATTAATATGTTAAGGTAAGCAAAGGAGGCAACATAACGGATAGCCTAAACCGTTATTAAGGGGTATGGATATGTTTCAAGTTTTGCACTTTAATTGTATTCTGTATTACATTTCAAAACTTTGTTACGATTGTAGTTGTATAGTATTTTTTTTTTTTTTCTCGTTTTGTTACTGTTCATATGGCGGTTAAACTGTCTTGTTTTTCTCTTAATGTACGGGGGATTCGTGATTTATCTAAACGCAAGGCTTTATTTTTATTTTGTACGTCACAGAAAGGCGATGTTTATTTTTTTCAAGAAACACATTCTTGTTATGAAGATGAAACATTTTGGCGCAATCAGTGGGGAAGTAAGGTTTTATTTTGTCATGGTACTAATCACTCCGCTGGAGTTTTGATTTTATTTGACCGTAATTTTAGGGGCTCGATTCTGCAGTCCTTTTCTTCTACCGAGGGTAGATGGATTATTGCTGTCATTCTTCTAGGGGATTTTTTCTTTATCTTGGTTAATGTTTATGGTTTTAATAATCATACACAAAATATCTTATTTTTTCAGGATCTGTCTTCTAAAATTCTTGATTTAAAAGGTAAATATCCATCTGCTGCAGTAATAGTTGGGGGAGATTTTAATGAAGCACCTGACCTATGTCTGGATAGATTTCCCCCAAAACGAGAGTCATGCAGATGTAACACTATTATTAATGATTTTTGTAGTAACCTTTCTCTTTTGGATGCTTACAGGTTTATGCACGATAAAGATTGTTCATATACTTGGTTCAGTAAAGATCTTTCGAGAAAATCACGTATAGATTACTGGCTTACATCAGACTGTATATCTTCTTTTATTAAGTCCAGTAGTATCTTTCCTGCTCACCTCACAGATCATGCTTTTATTGATCTCATTTTGTCTGTTTCTGGTACTGGTTGTCACAGAAACCCTGGATATTGGAAACTAAATTGTTCTCTACTACAGATTCCCTCTTATTGTTTGGGTATTAAAAGCATAATTGAAGAATTTAAAGCAAAACCTGATGTTTCAATATCTTCTAATTGGGAAATGTTTAAATACAAGTGTAGAAAATTTTCTATCTATTCGATTTAGTAAACAGTTAGCCAAGGCAAAATCTTTAAAGTATACCTCCATATTAAGTGAAATGAATCAAATTTTAGGCAAGCAACAGACTAGTGAAGTTGATAAAGTAAAACTGCACAATCTTAAAGAAGATTTAAATAACTTTTATGTAGAAAAGGCTAAGGGTGCCTTTATTCGATCCAGAGTAAAGTGGCTAGAATTCTGAAAAAAAAATTCAGCATATTTTTTTAATTTAGAAAAGAAAAGAGGGGAATCTAAGAAAATATGTTCTCTAAATATTGAGGGCAATTTGGTCACAGATGAAGCTAGAGTTTCTAATTTTGTTTCTAATTTTTATTCACAGCTTTATTCTTCCGCATTTAATCCTCAGTTTGCTGATAGTTTTTTTGAGAGAGTTCAAGCATTCACACCTATTATAAGTGATGGAAATCGGTCGTCTTGTGAGATGGATTTGACTATGGAAGAGTTGGATATGATAATCCAGAAAGCCCCCTCAATAAAAGCCCTGGTCCAGATGGACTCCCTTTTGAATTTTATAGGACCTTTTGGCAAGACATAAATAAGTTTGTTTTTGAAGTTTTTAAAGACTGTGTAAAGAAAGGTGAATTGACTGAATCCATGAAGCAGGGCTTGATCACTTTAATCCCAAAGCCTAACAAAGATTCCTCATATTTAGATAATTGGCGCCCAATTACTTTACTTAATTCGGATTATAAATGATTAGCTTCCCTTTATGCAAATAGACTGAAACCATGTTTAGAAGAAATTGTCTCAGTTTCCCAATCTGGCTTTATGAAAGGTAGGCATATAGCAAATAACATTCGGCTTGTTTTAGATATGTTAGATTATAATGAATTGATCAATGATGGTGCAATCATTTTATTTTTAGACTTTTATAAGGCCTTTGACACAGTCGAGCATGAGTTTATGTTTGAATCTTTGCGCAAATTTGGTTTTGGCTCTTCCTTTATTAAAATAGTTCAGACTTTTTACAAAAATATTAACAGCAATGTGTCATTGGTGAATGGTGTTTCTCCCCGGTTTACAATTAGCAGGGGCATCAGACAAGGGTGTCCTTTTTCACCATTTTTGTTTTTATTAGTCACAGAGTTTCTTAATATTTTTATTACTCGCTGTGTAGATGTTCATGGTATTGTTGTAGCTGAACACACTTTTCTAATTAGTCAACTGGCGGATGACACCTGTCTGTTTTTAAAAGATGAGAAACAGGTTCCTGTTATTTTGGAAGCTTTAAAAAACTTTTCTAGTGCTTCTGGTCTCACAGTTAATAGAAATAAAAGTGAAATTATACCTATTCACAGTCTTGAAAAACATCATATAGAAGGTATTGAGGTCAAAAGTTCTGTTAGATATTTAGGCATTTTAATAAGTAAATCATCTGAAGATAAAATTTTAGATAATTTTTCACAACGGACAAAAAAATTGAAGAATGTCTTCAATTGCTGGCTACAAAGAAATTTAACTATCTATGGTCGTGTCCTGATAGCTAAAGCTGAAGGCATTTCTAGGATTGTTTTCCCAGCTTTGACCTTATACGTCAACCCGAAAACTTGCTCATCTATTGACTCTATACTGTTTAAATTCTTGTGGAAAAATAAAACCAAGTATGTTAAAAGAAAGACTCTGATAAGATATCCTCTGGAGGGAGGTGTGAATGCTTTGGACTTCAGTACTCTCAATCAGGTTTTCAAGATCGGCTGGATTAAACGTTGCCTGAATGCTGATTCTAATTTGTTATGGTTTCACATACCTAAATTTATATTTGAAAAATGTGGAGGGTTGAATTTTTTATTGTCTTGCGATTTTAAATGCAACAAACTTCCACTCAAGCTTGCTAATTTTCATAAGCAAGCCTTGGAGGCCTGTAAGCTTGCCTTTTGCCACAATTTTTCCCCTCATAGGAGTATTATATGGAACAATCAGAATGTGCTTCGTGGAAAAAAATCTATCTTTATTAAGGATTGGGTTGACAAAGGTGTTATTTTTATTTTGGATTTATTGAATAAGGATGGTAACTTTTATTCCTACAATGAACTTATCAACCTTTTTGGAGTAAGTTCATCACCTAAAGTTTATAACTGGGTTACTAATTCTATTTCACCTAAACTTTTGCATATGGTGAGGTCATTCTGTAGCTACAGAAAATCCGTTTGTGAAAAGCCCCAATTGTCTATTGGAGGTTTGGAGCTTTCCAATGTCAAATGTAATAACTTTTGGATTAGAAAATGTCTTATTAGGAAGTCTAGTTGTCATCCCAAAGCTTTTTTCAAATGGAAATTGAATTATCCTTCTCTTTCTACAAATAATATAAGGACTGGCATTAATAAGTTTCTGTTACCTAACAAGTGGAAAGAGCTTCACTTTAAAATTCTACATAATTACTATCCCTGTAACTCTCTCCTTTCTAAATTTAAGTTCGACATATCTTCTCACTGCACATTCTGTAATTCTAATCTTGAAACAATACCACATCTGTTTTTTGAATGTGATTATGCAAAAGAGTTCTGGAAAAAAGTAGCCTGGCTTATATTTTCTGTTTATTACAAACTCTTTACATTTGAGGTTGTGAATGTGCTGTTTTTGATTTGGGACACCGGGTCAAAGGAGATGGATGACAGATTAAAATTGCTTACTTTATGTGGCGCGTTTCATCTTCATAAGTGTAAAGTAACTTTTTCAAAGCCCAATTTTAAGCTTTTTTGTGTTGATCTAAAATTATTTTATGACTCTCTTTGTTTATTAGCTAATAAGAAAGCTGCTAAAACTTCTTTGCTGTTTAAAGAAATTATGGTTTCATTATAAGTTACTTCCTGAATTTCTGAAGTTTTATTATTTATTTGTTTCCCAGTGTTATTTATTTCTATTTACTTTTATTCACCTTTTGTATTTGTAATGTCTATGAATCTTTTGTGAATTTTTTTTTTCGTAGACTATCCCTTATCTACTGCCTTGCTTTACTCTGAGTGTATTGTATTATTTTTTATTTTATTTTTTTGTGTTTGATTTTGTATCCCCTGTGCAATGTTAAATAAAAAAAAAATAATAAAAAAAATTCCACTCTTCCTGCCACTTCTTCTTCTTCTTCTTTGAGTTTTATGGCGGTTGGCAAACCAGCTTTAGGTGCATTTACCGCCACCTACCTGGAAGGAGTGTGGAGCATTGACGTTAATGAAAGCTAACTAAAAAAAACAAAAGTACGTATGTATATATATATATATATATATATATATATATATATATATATATATATATATATATATATATATAGTAATAATAAGCATACAATAATACAATGCACATACTACAATAAAATAATAAAACAAAACAAAAAATAATACAATTAGTAGTAATTCTTTAAATCCTGTTTATTAACTCTGTATCTTTGAGATAATCCATCTGTGAAACATTTCTATAGTCACATCTTTATTTAACAATTTCTGAAGTGAGATCTGATTTATTTCTATAATAAGTGCTACTGTAAGTTGTAATCTTTCATTGTCATATCCTCTACATTTTATTAAAATATGTTCAACTGTTTCAGGAAGATCACATTTAACACAAAGTCCAGACTCATGTTGTCCTCTTATAAATAATGATTGATTAAGTGCAATGTGTCCAAGTCTATGGCAAAATATTATGCGGTCTTCTTTTCTATTCCCAATTATTAAAAACTCTCATTTCCAACTGTTCTTTGAATATTAGATAAATGGAAAGCCATCCTTTATTCTCGCCATCCCATTTAATTTGCCACACAAATCTTTTAATGTTTTTTAATTAGCCCCTTTATTTATAATTTATTCATTGGAGTATTAAACACTATGTCTGGATGTTTTAATGTTGTTGTTTTTTCGCTGTCTGATCCACCACTTAATTACCTTCTATTCCTATATTTGCAGGTATCCATACAAAATAAATATTTATTTTGTTTGTATTCTGAACAAAATCTGTAAAATGACAAAATGTCTTGTCTAGTTGAAGATAAACTTGACAGTGCTGGAAATGAGTCTGAACATATGACTACTTTAGGTATATTAACATGTTCAACCCACTGAAGAGCCAAAAATATGGCAATCATTTCTGTAGTATAAACTGACAGATGATGAGATGTTCTTGATATTCTAACCAAAGGTGTAAGCACAGCTTTTGCATATTCCACAAGGATTTCACAGAGGGTCATGATGGACGTGTAATGCACGTGTAAAAGACATCACCTAGTGACGTCCTCTCACAACCGATTCACAACAGGAAGTCAAAGTAACAATTATACATGCAATCCCAACTATAGACATGTCCAAAGGTATCTGAATGCATTTTTAGGAAATGTTCTGTGTTACATATTTCTACTGATTTATGCCGTCCTACCGCGACTATTTTTGGATGGGGACACAACGTCGGCGTTGGACCAATGTTTGTTGGGACCAGATGAGTTTGGTGCAAACAATGATAAAAAAGTACCCTATGTCCACGTTTAAAAATATACTGCTGGATCTTTAATGTTGTGGGCCTGTTTTTCTGCTGGAGGTCTTGGACATCTTGTTCAGATACAAGGCATCATCAAATACCAACAGATAAAAAATCTAAACCGGATTGCCTCTGTAAGTCACTGAGCACAAAATGAAGCTTCTGCCATGGCCACCCCAGTCCTCTGACCTGAACCCTACAGAAAATGAGAGGGTTGAACTAGGGCTGGGCGATATAGCTAACGATATGATCATGCGCATCTAATCAGTAAAGCTGCTTCCGTGATCACCGCTAAAATCGCCATCACATAATTGGAGTGGCATTTAATAGACAGAGCCGTAGATCGCTGACAAGCCACGCCATATCGCGTTCATTATCGAAGGCGATTCATCTGCGATAATGAACACGATATGGCGTGGCTTGTCAGCGATCTACGGCTCTGTCTATTAAATGCCACTCCAATTATAAGCAGGTGATGGAGATTTTAGCGGTGATCACGGAAGCAGCTTTACTGATTAGATGCGCATGATCATATCGTTAGATATATCGCCCAGCCCTAGTTTAAATCAAGGCAATCTGTTTACTCAAACGGTTTGAGTTGAGTTTACTTGTCGGGTTTTACAGTGCAGACACAGCCTTAGATGAAATCATCTGAAATAAAATACATGAAATCTCTCAAGATCTGATTAAACAACCCCACAAACAGCATCACCAGCTCCACTTATTAATAACCAGACTGACTTTATTTCTGTCAGACGTCTACAGAAGATCTTATTGAGAATGAACTAAGGTTTAGATGTTGATTTAATGTTTCATTTGAAGTAACCATGTTAGAGATCAGTGTTTGCTTTAGTTGGGCTCTCGGCCCTTGACTTGTGTTTTCAGTTTATTCCTCTCTGATTGTTGTAACCATGTGTTTATGAGATGTGTTTGTTTTAACTAAAAATCATAGAGAGAATATTATCAGATATTGGTTGTTCAACAGCATTTTGTTGCGGACAGTCATCAAATATGGAGTTGTTTAGAGTCAAAAATCAGACTTTTAATAGTTGTTCTATAATTAGTTTGGATGATTATAATAAAAAAACATTCAAAGAGCCAGTGGTTATGTCATAATCAGTCAAAAAGGACTTTTCAATTATCTTGTGCTTATACATCTTTCTTCTATGACAGCAATTAGACACACACAGTTGAGGTTCATATGCTGATTATTGATGTCTGTGTGTGACTATCTGACAATATAGAAGTCCAAACTGTTTGGAAACTCTTTATATTAACTGATTATCACAGAACTACTAGCTCTTAGAATCACTTTTACTATAATCAATCCAACTAATTACACAACACTTGTTTAATCAGAGATTAGACTCCAAGCAGTTCAATAATGAATGATTATCTTCAACAATATAACAACTAACACCTAGATACAGATTAGGAAAAAAAAATGCTTGCCTGAGAACACTGTAAGTTGCTTTGGATAAAAGCAGCCTTTGTGGTTTTGTGTAACACTTGATGTTACTTTTTCTGGCCTTTTGACTTAGAACAAATGTGTTTTAGAAACACACAGTTATAACAGCCAGAAAAAAAAAGACTAAGAAATCAAGGGTCAAGAGCCCAACTAAAGCAAACACTGATCTCTAACATGGTTACTTCAAATAAAACAATAAATCAACATCTAAACCTTCATTCTCAATAAGATCTTCTGTAGACGTCTGACAGAAATAAAGTCAGTCTGGTTATTAATAAGTAGAGCTGGTGATGCTGTTTGTGGGGTTGTTTAATCAGATCTTGAGAGATTTCATGTATTTTATTTCAGTTGATTTCATCTAAGTCTGTGTCTGAAGTCAGTTGTAGTAGTTTCTTGTGTTTCTCTTTTCTTCAGTGATTCTGTTTGTTAACAGCAGCTGTTCATCACTAATTCACAATCAGAAAAAAACTTACATGCATAAATCAAGGCAATCTATTTACTCAAATGGTTTGAGTAAAGTTTACTTGTCGAGTTTTACAGTGCAATTTCTTTTGTCTGTTTATTAATTCTTAATTGCAGAATAATTATCTTGTGAATCCAGTCCTTCGTGCTGTCTTTGTTTTAAACTGGTTTAAAGGGACAGAAGTGAGAGACTTATTTACCCTCATTTTATAAAACTGTTTTGAAAAAAATAATTTTACATTTAGAAATTTCTAGAATCTCAGGTTTTTTATTAGTGTAAAAACTTTTCCAAATTCCTTTTTCCAAAATAAAAAAGTAAGTAAGTGAAATTTTCCCTTATTTTTCACAAAATCTTGAAGTGTTCCTGTAGCTCAGTGGCAGAACATTGCATTAGCAAGTGCAAGTTTGGGGGGTTTGATTCCCCGGGAACACATGATAGGTGAAAATTGTCAGCCTGAATGCATTGTAAGTCGCTTTGGATAAAAGTGTCTGCTAATTGCTTTCATTTAAATTTACTCAATAAAATTTAATATGTGAAGTTACATGTACACAGCAAAAAACGTTAGGTTGTTCTTTTATCCCAACGGTGTGGTTACACATATTGGGTCAATGTGTTGGGTTATCTTAAAATTTGTTGGGTAATTTTTTTTCGTCGTTGGGTTATTTTTAGTTATAACCCAACTGTTGGGTTAAATATGTTTCCCGTTTCACTCCTGTTCAAATTTTAACGGTCCAGTCAGAGACTCAGCACGGACATCAGCGGCAGTCTTCCTGGATTATGAAGGGTAAGTAACTGTTAATATAATCGTATGATGTATATAACTGTCATAACTTTAAGTTATGTGTCTGATACATTAATTCTTGTTTTTTTTTATACGTTAAAAAAGTTTTAATTCCCTTTAGTCCGTTTGTTTCCCCCAGATAATCATATAGATTGTAAATGAATGCTATTCCTGTTTGTTCGCCAGCATTAATACACTAAAAGATTAGCTGCAAAAAAAAAATGTTTAGACAAGTATTACTTAAAGTTAATAAAAATGTTAGAAAAGCCGCACGGACCATTTATCGGATCAGACCAGTTAAAGAAGCTGCTCGAGCTGAGCTCACACATCAGTCATGCGACAGACAACAGACTCCACGAGAATCGTTTGAATGAACCTGCAATTTTCTGTTATAAAAGGTCAAAACCCAGACGAAAGAAAAGCGCGCAGTAGTGAGGTAATCCGTTCTTTCAGCGAAAATTTATACCAGCGCCCCAAATTTACATAGCGTTAACGTTACTCCTACGACAAACCTTTAAGAGGGGAGTGTAAAACAGAAGCCATATTCGTCTTAGCTCACCAGCACTAATTAATTGTACTGTAAAAGTGTTTTCATTATTTATTCATATTGAATATTGTTATGCATCTATTGGAATACCCTATAATTACAGCAGTTTCTTTTATGAAGCTAGATTGATTGACATGTTTTTTAAATGTGTTGTACTAAATGTGTTTATACTTATGTTTTAGAGACAATGGACTTTTTCGTGAAGGAAAAATTGCAACAATAGAATTTCTGCCTGTTAACTGAAACATTTCATGAAACATTACAAGGTAAGTAACCTATTTAAATTAATGATACATAAGTTTTCAATTTTACTTAAACCTAAGACTTCCAAAAATTATTATTGTCTGTAAAATCTCTGTACTTTTGTCATTTAAAGGCCTTCGTGCAGAAATTTTCTTTAAAACCCTTCCTGCCATCTGCACGATACCACACTAATGGAAAAATGGTGTGCACATCATACACGGAAATGAAGCGGTCCTTCATTGACATTCAACCTGTAAGTAAAAGCAAAACTTAAAATTACAGTGCCCTGCGTAGTCAAGTCACCTTTATTTATTTTGTATTAGACACACGTTGTACAATACAAATAGTTCCAAGAAGATATTTTGAATAAAAAAATGATGACAGAATTTTCATTTTTGGGTGAATTATCACTTTAACCTATTTAAATTCACTATAGCTTTTAACTCATTTAAATTCACTAATTTGTAAAGTGAGTGTATCAATGAAATATCATCACAATGCATGTTAACTAAACTTTTTTTTAAATTCTTTTAAGGTTGGCACTAATTAGTGCTGTACTTGAATCACAAGACAAGCCAGAATCCACATGTCCTGGTGCTTGGTGACAAGGAAAGCTCCTCCCAAGTTTGTATTATTTTAAACAGGGAGAAGATGGAACAGAAGACGATACTACAAGCAGTCGATCTGTGTTTCAAACTTTTCTTTGTATATGACATCTACTTCCCAAAGCCCTCTGCTCCCATTTGAGAGTTTTTGGAACACACAGTCTTCTGCACACTGTCTCCTCCTTAAAAACTTTGTATTTAGTAATCAGTAAAACACTTTTTTATTTAATTGATCATCAGTAGGTCCAGCAATATATTTTTTATTATTATTACTTGATTTTATTATTATTTTATTATTATATTTATTATATATGTTTTATTATATGTTATGTTCATTTTATTTGAAAGTCGTAATATTTGCCAAGTATGGTTACCCATACTCTGAATTGGTGCTCTGCATTTAGCCCATCCAAGTGCACACACACAGCAGTGAGAAGTGAACACACACCTGGAGCAGTGGGCAGCTATAGATCCAGTGTCCGAAGAGCAACTGGGGGTTCAGTGCCTTGCTCAAGGGCACTTCAGCCATGAGTATTGAGGGTGGAAGAGAGAGCTGTTCATTAACTCCCGACCACCTACAACTCCTGCCAGCACAGAGACTCAGACCTGCGACTTTTGGGTTAAAGGTCCAACTCTAACCATTAGGCCACAGCTGTGAACTGTATTAGCACATTTGTGTGTTTTGATATGAATATGAATCGACACATTTGTACATCTTGAAAATGTCTGTTGTATTTTTACACATTCTTGTACATTTAAATAAAATATTTTAAAATATATTTGTAAATGTGTTAATTGCATATTAAAATAAAATCTGTAAGTTACAACAAAGTATTTTCAAAATATGGTTGTATTAAGTAATTTTTAATAAATATACTGATGTTAATTAATATAAATAATTAACCCAACTGTTGGGTAACTTTTAACACAACAGGATTTTAACCCAATGGGTTGGGTTGAAATAACCCATAGATGGGAAGGTGCTATACCAACCCATAGTTGGGTTACTTGTTGGGTTATTTTTAACCCAACATGTTTTAGTGTGTATTTATTAGTTTTTTTTTTTTTTTTTTTACTTAACTTAGTTAAGTAGATTTACTTAATTTCCAAATGTGTAAATTTACTTGAAAAATGCTTGTGCAAAAACTTGCCAAATAAAAATTAAGTAAATTTACTAATTCTTTTTTTCAGTGTGCATTTAACCCATCCAAAGTACCTGGAGAAAAAAAAAAAAATTTCCCTATAAACCCGCTCCACCGAACTACTTTTTGTTCACGTCTCGTGTCTTTTGCAGTGTCTCGAAGCCCTTTCTTTTATAATGTCCTGCAACTGGGCCCCCCAAAAGGCCTCTTCCATGTTGTTCACTTCCTGTAGATCTGATGTCATTAACCAGCACAGCAACAGCAGCCACGCCCACCAGAGCAGAGAGAGCCAATCGGATCACAGCTTCAAAAGTATAACAACAGCAGATACAGTCTGGAAAGAAAAAAGAGCATTGAATCTGAATTGTGGGTCTTTAAGATCTCTTTTAAACAGAATTGTGTCAGTTATTATGAGCTCAAGTATGAATAGGCCTATGTAATAATATGAATAAAAAGCTGTGTTTGGACAAAACAATAAAGGTAAAATTATAACTATGTGAAAACATAACTATAGTAGTGAATCACCATCACAAATGATTGACATTAAATACATTTCATCAGAGTTCAGTGAAGAAACTGAGCTGCTATATAAGACTAAAGTCTTTTTATTTACAAAGTTTCCAGTTTTTAAGGCTTTGTTTTTTTCACGTTAGGTCACTAGTTGGTGCTCCAGAAGAATCTTTAGGAGAGACGTCTGTAACAAGCGTGTACGTCTGCAGACTGCAAGACGGGGGCGTAACTTGAAGTAGGCGTAACTTGAAGTAGGAGGCGTAACTTGAAGTTGTCCAAATCACACAGAAACACGCGAGACCTCAAAACGATAAGTTGTTGGCAATATGGCGGCACAGAGTAGAATATTGATTACGTTTTAAGCTATGGTTTTAAGGGAGGCAGGGGTTTTAGGCAGGATTTGATGCATGATGTGTGTGTAGATATTAATGTTAGGGGACAATGTGAGAGTGTACGTTTTAGTAGGAAAATGTATTATCTGACCCACACTCCGGAACAGAAGAGGGCGGTATTGTACCAAGAAGCTGGATGCCAACCGCCGTTAAACTGGAAAGAAGACGAATATGACAGCTTGCTGTGAGAGACAACGGTGAGAATCTTATTTTTTTTCCGAAATAATTATTTAAATTGAAGTGTATAAGTCATTTTCATACAGTTTTATTGTTTTTGGAGTTAATAATTTATTAAAACTAAGGCGTAAAGTAAGCAAAAGGTCTAAAGACGCTATCCCCAGGTTTCACAGGCTTAATTTAAACCCTGTGACCTACATAATATAGCATATTTGTGATTTTGCTGTAAACATGTTTTATAATGCATAACTAACAGGGGAGCTCCATTAAGTACACGACTCAATAGTGGATTTACATAAAACATATATACTTCTTGAAGACTATTACTAAAATGTCTATTTATCATCTGACTGGATAATGTTTGATAAGTGTTGTAGATGAGCACATCTAACAGACATGAAACAGGTGTCTGAGTGATATGTGTGTGTGATATTGTGTAGAATTCACTTTTGTCATCACTGCTATAGATGAGTGTAAGTCATGTAAACAAACAAATCTATGTAAAGTAACTAAACATAAGTTATCTATTTTATTTGTCCATTTGCAATATTGATAATTTAAGGAACATTTGTGTTGGATAAAAAGTGAGTTACATCAGTAACTAACTCAACATGTTAATGCAGTACATCACAGATATATGACAGAGGAGACTGACTCTTGTCTGGATGTTACAGGGACAGGTGAGACACACGTGTGTTTATCTGCTGCTGAGAGACTGATGAAGGAATGCTAACATAAAAGGATTTGTGTAAGTACACTACAAAAATAAAATGAAACATTTTAAATCTTAAGTTGTATTTTATTTTAATTAATGTAATTTTAAACAACTATTACACCTCTTTTCTTATTCTTTATTTCTGTGCATTTGCTGCAGATCTTTTGTGGTGGAGCAGGACCTGCAAGGAAAGGTGAAAAAGAGGGAAAACCTGAAACAAAAGAATAATTTTTGTATTGTGTATGTGTATTTTTGTAGGACATGAAAATGTCTGTAGACTGGTGTGTGTGCACTGAGGATGGAGAAGACCACAGCATCATCCTGGAAATGATTGAGAGTCACAGATGAGATGCTCCATCACTCCAGCTCTTACTGTCTCATCAGGACCAGATGCTGCTGTGGTGTCTTCATCCTCAGTGACCCCAGAGCCAGTGAAAGCATCTAGAGAAAGACCACAAGACACTGAGGATGTGATTTTGGTAAAGTTTGTTCAGCTGGTTAATGCTTAAACAATGAAGGCTGACTTTCAGAAGCTTCAAAAGCATTGTCAAAAAATGTGATGGAGCTTTTATCTGAAGTGATTGACAGTGCTCTTATTACAGGGGCCTTCAATCCCCTGATCAACCTGGAGAAGAGAGCCGTGCCCAAGGACACACTGGTGTTCCTGTGGCTCAAGTGGTAGAGCATTGCATTAGCAGTGCAAGGTTGTGGGTTTGAATACCAGGGAACACGTTAGGTAAAAACTGTTAGTCTGAATGCACTGTAAGTCGCTTTGAATAAATTTATAATTTATTTATAAATTTGAACCACTTCAGTGGTTTAGCCCACTACAAAAGTAATAAATCAATGCAAGTACTTGTAAACTCTGTGTAAATGTTTTTCAGGTAGTCGTGCTCATGGGGTGCAGGCACATGAAAGTTCGGAGCAGACACAGCGGTCAGATTGTCCCGCACGTGTTCCCCTGCTCTCGCTTGAAGGTTGTGTGGTTCAGAGAGCCGTCATCATGGTCTTCCTCATCCTGTTGCTCAATGACATCCCCATTGAGAAGAGTGAGATTGTGAAGTGCAGCAGAACTGTATCAGCTGTGTTCAGATGGCAGGAAGATGTTGTGTTCACCATCTGTAAATACATGTTTGTTAGAACAATAAGTTTGAATGAAGCTTTGTTTCATGTGTTGTTGACTTGTACATGTATGCATTTATTGTGATGATAACTTTTATACATTATTTTAATCATTTAGACATGTTTTTTGTTGTCAGTAAATAAAATATAAATATTTTATCCATTCATGTATTAATTGATTGACTGAAAATGGATGTATTCACATCGACTGCATTTGTTTAACTTGTATATAGTCATGTTTAGCTGTGTCACAAAAGAAAATAAATGTAGCTTCTTTTACTAAAATGTAATTTTAAGAAAAGAAATTATATAATTATTGGTTGGCATTTATTGATATTATTGCATGGTAAGTGTTGGGGTGGGCAAAAGATGCAATTCATTATGGGGTAATGTTAATTTTCGAGTAGTAATACTTACATTTTAGAGTATAAAATCAACAGTCCTCTCCATAGGTGAGATCTTTGAGCAGCTGATCGACATAGTCTTTGTGCACATATTCCAGAGTCGCTGTGAGGTGTTTTTGCACGTGACCCTCTTTTTTATTATTATTGCCAAATTATTACATAAAAGATAATGGTAAGACGGTTGTATCTAACCATAAACAATCATAATGCCATAAAACAAATACAAAAATTCATGTGTTCATCATAGTATGAGATACTATACAAGAAAAACTTTTAATGTAAAATAATTGAAAAAATATTCAAGAGATAACGATTTTGGGTTTTCAATTTATAAAAAAATGCTTTAAGGATAAGAATTCATCACATTAGTGGAGTTAAAAATATTACAAATTAAAATCAACACAACAGTATTGGCTATACTACAATCACAAAATAAAAAGGCAGCCATTTCTGCAACAAGACCACAACATGGGCAATGTTCTTCATTATCAAGATACTCACAAATACATTAATTAAACCTGTCACTTATATCTTTTAAGTTTTTGTGCTTGTTTTAACTTTGTAGGTCACGTGATCAACATAGCGGATGATGATATACAATTTGGATTCATACTTCATACATATGCATTTAGGCTGTAGAGGATGTACTCTTTTAGCGCTCGTTAAGTTAGTACTTATTGAAATGAAGTGCCTAATTAAAGGGTATGCGGTTTCGAACGCATCCCAACAAAGTCTCGTTTTGAGTTCTCGCGTGGTTCTGTGTGATTTGAACAACTTCAAGTTACGCCTCCTAGTTCAAGTTACGCCTCCGTCTTGCAGTCTGACAGACCCTTCTCGTCTGTACACCATCAAAATAAAATGTTAAATAAAAGGAATATGAAGTTTAACATAGTACAAACAAAACCTATATTTTCTATAATCTTCACATATGTTGAATATCATTGTTCAGTAATAAAAGCAAACTTTCTGATGCACTTGTCAGTTTCATTTATTTTTTTACACTTACAGTATATATCTCACACATGTTCGCCTGCATAAAAGCAGAAGTAACTGCAGCTTTTTTGACATTTTTGGCTCCTGAGTGCTTCAATATCATGAAGATCTGCTTATCAGCATTTATTTTAGCAGAATTGCATTAAATCTGCAGCACATTTTTGGTTAAGTTGTCTCTAGAGTTTCTGAAGTTTTTTTCCCCCCTTTCTCTTCTGCTGTTAATAGATCACTTGATTCTGTGTTTGCACAAAAAATATGTTTCATTAATATAAAATCTGAAAAACCTTCAGATTGTTACTGAACTCATCTGTTGTTGCTTTAGCTAATCAAATTTCATATTTGAAATTACAATATCTGACGAAAGAAAAAAAAAAAACGTACATTTATCAGGCTAGACCAACCAATTTGCTTGTGAGGTCCTAAGTGCACATCTCAGAATACTGACTGTTTTTATAGCAACCAGAGTTTCTAATGACTCATCGCGTTATTGCGTATTGTGTGTGGGATGCAAAATACTTGACCATGCAGGATGTGTCTGAATATGTAAAATTAATTAAAGCAGCAATGAGTCACATATCACATTGTGGCATGAAGTCACATGTATTTAACATTTTTGTTTGTTTTTAAAGGAACTATTACGTGAAAATTACTATATTGCGTATTTTAACATCAACCTAATCCACTGGGCAAAGTTACGTCCAGTGGACTTCTTTTTATGTCTTTGCAGACGTTGAAAAGATATCCACTGAGGAGACAGAATGTTTTCATGACGTCTTTTTTAAAAATGTTTTTATGTCTTCTGCATGTCCGATATAGTTGTTTCCAGATCCTCCTTACAAGGTTCTGTGACTTTATTTCTTTCAGACATCAAGAGAAGCTCTTATTGAGAATTAACAGAGGTTTAAATGTTGATACTTGATTCATTTGAAGTCACCATTGTGGTGATCAGTGTTTGGTTTAGTTGGGATCTTGGTCCAGTTACTTCTTGTGTTGGCTTGTCTCTTGCTGTTGAAACTCCTTCACTTGACTTTTTTTCACTTTAAAATTGTGTATGCTTATAGATAATAGGCCTTGTGTTCAGTAAACAAAAAATATTTTGTTCTGATAATTTTTAGGTTAACATGACTATTTATGTTGTGACAATTTGTGATATTAAGTTATTATTTTAAGTTGGTTTGTTAAGTTTACTCAAAAAAGTGCTTGTGATAAGTTGCCTTATTTTTTAAATTGATGCAACTTCTTTTTACAGTATATATATATATATATATATATATATATATATATATATATTAGTGGTGTAACGGTACGTGTATTCGTACCGGACCGTTTCGGTACAGGGCTTTTTTTTGGACCGAATACAATATTTTGTATGCGGAAAGTTTTCAAAAGGCATCACGCGAGTGTGAACATCACTACAACTAGGAAAAAGCCGACCATAATTCAAACGCAGCTCCAGTCGGCCTTTAAACAGACCTTTGCTCTTAATTCCGATCGGGCCAACGATATAACGAAATCTGAGCAGGTCTAAAAACTGAAACTGCTGATGCTGCACTTTACACTTTGGAAAAGTTATATATATTATTATTTTTTATGAGCAGGCCTACAAGCTGGGATTGGTAATGCTGCACTGTAATCATAGTTATTTATTTATATTTTTCATTATATTTTATTATATGATATTGGTTTGAGACACAGTATTTTATTTAATGGAGAACTTTGCAGCATTATTTTATTTCTTATTCATTTTTTTATTTTATATATATATATATATATAATATTAAACGGTGAGCTTTAAGGGAAACAGGCCCCAGTTTAAGCAAATATCGTTTCTGAAGTACCTGGACATGGCTGACAATGTTCACTGATGTTCAGATGTGTGGTCTGGTTTCTGATGGGATTGTTGATCACACAGCTGTAGCTGTTTTTCTCCTGATATTCCACCTCCAGAGGTAGAGAGAGACTGATGCTGAGATCAGACATACTGATGCTGGACAATAAACTGTTTCCTTTGTACCAGGAGAGAGTCACAGCACTCACATTGAACACTGAACACAGTAGTGAACAATTCTGCTGTGATGATGATGATGATGATGAGGAGGAGGAGGAGGAAGAACATTGTGAAGAGTCTCTGGTGATGACAGGAACAGGCAGATGAGCTGAAAATATTAGGGAGTTAGACAATAAATCAGTATGAGAGTTGTGATATTTGTTACATTTATATTTAAAATGAAATTAAAGTGTTAATGACTACATTAAATGATAAAGCTGATTTTATAGATCTCTATTAGAGTATCCTTAGTAACTGTGATAGTGATTATTGTCAAAATATTTATATCTATGAAACAGGGTAAGTAATTCTCTACTCACCAAAGACAGAAAGACTGAATGTGTTGAGCAGAGTATTTCTTCTGCTGCTGGTGACTGTATAACGTCCAGAGTCTGTGGTGCTGGTGTCTGTGATGATCAGAGATCCAGTCTGATCCAGCTTCAGTCTGTCTCTCAATCTCTCATCAGCACTATCATTATAAAATGTGCTCTTTTTGTTCTTTATGTTGATTTCAGCAATGAGGATTCCTCCAAACCTCCACTCGATCTCATCATTCGTCTGTACATCAGTCACATTTAGAGAGACAGAATCTCCCTCCGTCACTGACACTGACTGCACTGCATCAACACCAAACACTCCTGAAGGACAAACACAAACACTTTCTCAGAGAAAGACTTTTGACATACATTAATAAAATATACATTGTTGATATGTAGTTGCTTGCTATAATACCAAAAAAAAAAAAAAAAAAAAAAAACAATCATTGACATGTACATATACAAATTTTACTTTGGGGTTTTTATCAATGTTATATATTCTAGCAAAACTTTTATGTGAAATTGATGTATTGCTATAGCAAAATGTCAGCTTTCAGAACAGCAGCGTGAACACAAATGAATTTGAGTATATAAGTCAGATAAATCTTGAATATATTACAAAATAAATGATGAAAACGATAAGGAACACAATACTGTACTGTATGTGGACAAGTGATAATAAACACAGAACTGAAGCCTAATAGTAAAATGGTCAAACTTACCAGCCAGACTCCATGAGCACAAACAGAAGAACAGAAACGTGTCAATCATTTCCTTTAGGATTTGACAGAACAGTCTTAAATGATAAGTGACAGAAGAGCTGAAGAGGAGTGAGCTGCTGATCTGGAAATGGTTTCGAGAAACTCTCAGTCAGTATAAGATCCTCTATAAGCACCTCCCTCACAGACTGAACATGACTTCTTAAATCTGGACTGTTTATTCCTGACAAAAGAATGAAGCAAACTACTTCTAAAGACTTGACTTAAATATTCACAGACATTCTCTATAAACCTCTGATATCTGACCTGAAGAAGTGTTTATTGGTTAGAAATGTTGTCCAACTGGAAACAAGGAACAGCAGACAATGAGCAACAACAATAGTTTAATTAATAAAAGACACATTAAAAGAACAACTTTCTGCTTCCTGTAGCGGCAATTACAGTCTTCGCTTTCCTTATCACAGACAAGTAAATTATGAATATAAATTAATTTTACATTTAGTAACCAGAAACATGTACACACTGATGAAATATGATTACAGTAAAAGTACATGTACTAATTTTAAAATTATACAACCATATATAAATAAAATATTAGTTAAAAAGTACATTAGTTGATGTTACAATAAAAAGCCTTCTGATTCTCTCTCTGCTTTGCTGAGATTGATTGATGCCCAGCTTCCACAGCAGCCAATCAGCATCCACAGACCTACACACAGGTGAGCATCCCGCCCATGGCACTTAGTGTGGGAATTTTCTTTCTTTTTTTCTTTTTCTAAATAAATGTAAAAGCTTAGAAACTAAATAAATTATAGTCCATTCGTTTCAGTAAATAAATAAAATGTTGTATGTAATTCTAACAATCATGCCGTGTACTAAAGATGTTGTTCATATTATGTACAATACATTTAAATTTATGATAAAACAAAATCTATGAATAGAGTTATACTGGATCATTTTACAATGGTTATGTCAGCGAGGGGATGCATGGGGATGAAAGGTAAGTTTTAGATGTTCACAGCAGAGAGTTGTGGATGTATTGGCATTTCTTGGTACTCAGTATATATATATTATACCAACCTGATTATACACACACACATTATAAATAATCCTAGTCAGTCATATAAAATATATGACATTTAAAAAACATTTTCATATTTGGAACTTTTTTGTGAAAAATAAAGACTGTTGGGTGTGTGTGTGTGTGTGTGTGGGTGGGTGGGTGGTAGTCTGGTGGGGAGGGTGTTTTTGGGGTCAGGGCTCCTCTTAACCCTCTGGAGTCTAAGGGCATTTTTGGGGCCTGGAGAAGTTTTGTCATGCCCTGATATTTGTGCTTTTTTCAGTTTCTTATAAATATCTAAATGGGTAAAGTCTAATATCACTGTAATCAGCACAAACTGGGCTATAATAATATGTGAAATGCATGTATGTACATGATTGTATTTTTGAGAAAAGAAATGTTATGCATGGTTAGTGAAAAACTAAAAATGTTAAATCACTTGAATAAGGCCATAAAACACATACAGAACATTGGTTCCCGGGATTGTTGAGAACTGCTTGTAGCCTAGAATTTTTCTTTCTAAATTATGTGAAAATCATCTTGTTTACTCATTCACAGAAAACAATATATTGATTAAAATTTTCTATGACACTTTTTGTTGGTAAAAGTCATATGCGAGTAGGCGTCAACTATCATGAATATCATTGTGATTTACACCTGAGAAGACAAAGGGCCGCATAATGAGCTGCATAATGAGCCTCTTATTCAGCTATGACACTGTGAGGGAGGACTTACAAGAAAGAATGTGAGAATAAAATAAATCTATATAATTTTATGTTTGTAGTATATTAAGAATATATTTAATTATCCCACAACATAATTTAATATCCACTTGGGGGAGCAGTTAAACAGTTTATTAGGGACAATCAAAGCTTACTTTCAAACTATTTTTTTGGCATCATTACTCCAGTCACACAATCCTTCAGAAATCCTTTTAACAATCTTATTTTCTACCAAAAAAACAACAACAAAAAAACAACAACATTTATTATCATCATCATCATCATTATTATTATTAATGTTGAAAAGAGCTGAGAATATTTTTCAGGTTCTTTTAGGGGGAATAAATGGAAAGAAATGCATTGTTTTTACATTTGTTAGAGTTATCTCTATTTGTCACATGTTATTTACATCAAGCTTTTGAATGGTATAGTATTGTATATTGTTATTGAAACTTCATAATGTTTCACTTGATTATACATTTAGTCAGGAATTATAGTTTGGAAAAAGTATTTGGAAAAAGTCTAACTAGTAAAATGTTTACACGTTATGTGAAAACTAGTACAAATGTGGCGTAGAGAGATGTCGCGGCAGCTCTTAATTTAAGTTATTATTACAAAAAAAAATAATGACTACACCACCCAGAACGAACTCTGGGAAGAGCCCAAAGGGCACAGGTTCGATATCTCAGAAAATGACCAAGAGGCATGGGTACCTTGTATAAAACTTGTACATCTTTATTTAACAAACAATAAAAAAACAAGATGGTCTCGTTCAATGAATCATACGTAACCACAAGGAGATTCCACACAGCAAGCAGCACCACCTGCTGCAAAACACACAAAAGAAGAAAACAAACACCCCAACAAAAGAGCTGGGGCTTACTACTAAGGTGGCAGGCTGGACACCGGGCTTCAAGAATGCCCGTAATAGTAATAATGATAACCACCCACACACACACGCGCCTCAAACCACTCACCCTCCAAAGAATTCACGGCAACTCCACACCACTCTAGTGAACAGTGAGATAACCACACGGGAAGGGTCAGCCTGCCCTCTCCAGGCCCCAGCTCCAGTACAAAAAAAAAGAAAAAGTTACATCAACAAAAGAAATAACAGGACAAATTATGAAATACCAAGCCGACGTTACAAAAATATAAAACAAGAATAAATGCAACCAAAATAAACAAAAAAAAAAAACACAGATGTACATCAAACACAAGACCAAACGAGCATTAGCAAATGCAATGCTAACAGGTGCACAGCATGCATTTAACAAAAGCAAAATGAATATTAACAACAGAAGAGAAAAAAAGAACAAAAATGAAAACACAAAAGAACAGGGAAAAAGGCTTACACAACATCAATACATACAACCCAAATCATTAAACAAAACAGAATTAAAGCAAAACGGCAGTGTTGAAGGTGCCAGCCATGCTGAAATCAAGTTGTAACTGGGATTGAAACAAGCCCACCTCACAAAAATGATTTCACTTCCTAAAACACAAACAAATTATAGCCCCATTTACCTTCATGAGGACAGAAAGGGAAATAGGAGGTTATACATACCAAATCGTGCAAAACACATCCATACAGCAGCCACCCCTCTGTTCGATCACATTCCAACAGCAGAATTCAACCACAAAGACGTCACATGGAGTTCGCACGTCCAGCGGAGCGCAACGGCAAAGCAACGGTTGTTAGTCTATGGGTGCAACATGCACTCACCCGAACGCCAGCTCAAACGAAGTTACTGTTAGCAGACAACAAACATAAAAGAACTTTTAGCGTCTACCACACGGAAAACCTCGGAGAAAACACCCATACATACTAGGGGTGCTCCGATCACGATCGGCCGATCGTTATGCGCATCTCGTCAGTAAAGCCGGTTCTCTAATCAGCTGTTAATTCCATCAGGTGCGTGATTTCACTAGGGATGTTCCGGTACTAGTACCGGTACCAAACGGTACCCGGGCTAATTAAATTTGGAAGTGATCATCCCTATCCCCTTGGAGCGGGGACTTTGGAGTGAGTATGGCATGTGCGTGCCATTAAGTAGTCGTTAGGAATGAACTTTGCAAAAGGAGCGACATAATTTCCTCATTATCTTCCGCTAAGATGTTCCCGTGACAGCAGATTCACTGATGGACATCGACATAAAAACAATATACATTTAATGTTTTAAAAAGTTTTAAATATATTCGTTTTTATATATTATATACACTGTAAAACCCGACATATAACTTAACTCAAACCGTTGGAGTAAACAGATTGCCTTGATTTAAACCCTGTAAGTTTTAAGACTTTGCGATTAAGTAATTAAGTGATTAACTAAGTGTTGATTGATAATTAGTGATGAACAGCTGCTGCTAACAAACAGAATCACTGAAGAAAAGAGAAACACAAGAACTACTACAACTGACTTCAGACACAGACTTAGATGAAATCAACTGAAATAAAATACATGAAATCTCTCAAGATCTGATTAAACAACCCCACAAACAGCATCAGCAGCTCCACTTATTAATAACCAGACTGACTTTATTTCTGTCAGACGTCTACAGAAGATCTTATTGAGAATGAACTAAGGTTTAGATGTTGATTTATTGTTTCATTTGAAGTAACCATGTTAGAGATCAGTGTTTGCTTTAGTTGAGCTCTTGACCCTTGACTTCTGTCATTGTCTTTTCTCTGGCTGTTATAACCGTGTGTTTCTAAAACATGTTTGTTATAACTCAAAAGCCCAGAAAAAAATCTTAACAGATATTGGTTGTTATGCAGCTTTCTGGTGATGACAACTGTCAATTATGGAGCTGGTTAAAGTCCAAAAACTGACAAGGTACCTGATGCATAATTAGTTTACTTAATTATAATGGAATATGTTTAAAGAGCCTGTAGTTTCATCGAAATCAGTTTACAAAAATAATACTGAACACTTTATGCACATTCATCTTTTTTCCATGGCAGTAATTAGTCACACACAGACATCAATAATCAGAATATGAACCTCAACAATGGTGACACACACACACACACACAAAAATAGCAATGCATGCTGGGTATTATTATAGTACAAAACTAATATATGGCTCTCAGCATGCTCCGCTGCATTTTATTGTAATTATGGTCACCATTGTTGAGGTTCATATTCTGATTATTGATGTCTGTGTGTGACTGCTTGACACTGTAGAAGACCACACTGTTTAGAAAGTCTTTTATATTAAATAATTATCACAGAATTACATAGCATCACTTTTACTACATTATCTAACTAATTAAACACACATTTCAACAGAAGTTAGACTCAGATCATTTTAATAATTGCTAATTTCAATTGATTTTTAATTGATAATTTTCATCAATGGGGTAAGTAAAAATGCTAATGGTATGTCTTCTGGGTTTTTGAGGTACAACAAACAGGTTTCAGAAACATGTGGTTATACCAGCCAGAGAAAACACAAAGACAGAAATCAAGGGTCAAGAGCTCAACTAAAGCAAACACTGATCTCTAACATGGTTACTTCAAATGAAACAATAAATCAACATCTAAACCTTAGTTCATTCTCAATAAGACCTTCTGTAGACGTCTGACAGAAATAAAGTCAGTCTGGTTATTAATAAGTGGAGCTGCTGATGCTGTTTGTGGGGGTGTTTCATCAGATCTTGAGAGATTTCATGTATTTTATTTCAGTTGATTTCATCTAAGTCTGTGTCTGAAGTCAGTTGTAGTAGTTCTTGTGTTTCTCTTTTCTTCAGTGATTCTGTTTGTTAACAGCAGCTGTTCATCACTAATTCTCAATCAGCACTTAGTTAATCGCTTAATTACTTGAATGCAAAGTTTTTAAACTTACATGGTTTAAATCAATGCAATCTGTTTACTCCAACGGTTTGAGTTTACTGGTCGGGTTTTACAGTGTAGCATATTTTTAAAACGTATTTAAATATTAAATGTATGCTTATTTGCAACGGTTATGCTAACAACAATAAAAATAAAATAAAAAAATAAACATTTATAAAAGTAAAACAGCGACATCTGCTGACGGACACATGCTGCGCTGTCACAGGAACATCTCAGCTGAAGATAATGAGGACATTTTGTCGCTCCTTTAGCAAAGTGCATTCCTAACGACTACTTAATAGCACGCACATGCCCCACTCACTCCAAAGTCCTCACTTCAAGGGGATAGGGATGATCACTTCCATTTGGAATTTGTCCAGACTAGTACCGGAACATCCCTAGATTTCACATAGAGCAGCTGTTACTACACAGAGCCGTTGTTAATAGAGAAGATGCGCAAATCCACTTCATTTTCAGGGTTTTTTGGCGCATCTTCTCTATTAACAACGGCTCTGTGTAGTAACAGCTGCTCTATGTGAAATCACGCACCTGATGGAATTAACAGCTGATTAGAGAACCGGCTTTACTGACGAGATGCGCATTAACGATCGGCCGATCGTGATCGGAGCACCCCTAATACATACCCTCTCGTGCAACACAACGAGACGCCGGAAATGAGATCGCCAGATATGACGCAATACTCGTTTTACCGAACCGCTCACCTTATATACCTGCTCCCTCGCAAATATTACCCGAGGGGGGGCGTGGTAGAAAAGGACCGCAACAACAATTTGCGTTTCACCACACAAATAAATAAAAAGAGACTTACTCATGTTTATGATCTCTGCTGAATAAAGTGCTTCATTCTTTTTTCTGAGGAAATCCATTTCTCAAATCCTCAACCACATCACATCTTTTTGTAGTGATTTATGTCTTATTCCTCTCATCGCGAAGCAAACAGTAAAATAAAATAAAAACTTGAACAGTCTGGCTGCTTTTTCTTCTGTGTGGGCGTATTCAAGCAGCGCGCTTCAGTTTGAATCTGAATAGCGCGTTAAGCGCGGGGCGTGGTCACCTAGAAAGGACCTCTACTGCCCTGAAAGACATCGGAGACCAGGACAACTAGAGCCCCAGATACAGATCCCCTGTAAAGACCTTGTCTCAGAGGAGCACCAGGACAAGACCACAGGAAACAGATGATTCTTCTGCACAATCTGACTTTGCTGCAGCCTGGAATTGAACTACTGGTTTCGTCTGGTCAGAGGAGAACTGACCCCCCAACTGAGCCTGGTTTCTCCCAAGGTTTTTTTCTCCATTCTGTCACCGATGGAGTTTCGGTTCCTTGCCGCTGTCGCCTCTGGCTTGCTTAGTTGGGGTCACTTCATCTACAGCGATATCATTGACTTGATTGCAAATTAAAACAGACACTATTTCAACTGAACAGAGATGACATAACTGAATTCAATGATGAACTGCCTTTAACTATCATTTTGCATTATTGAGACACTGTTTTCCAAATGAATGTTGTTCAGTGCTTTGGCGCAATGTATTTTGTTTAAAGCACTATATAAATAAAGGTGATTGATTAGATATAATGAAGGGAGACATGAAAAATAGACATCGCGTTGTTTTCATATGGATTACTTTATCTCAGAATATTTGTTTTCGGCAGCTCTTGTTTAGTTTAAAAGTAGACATTTCAGGCTTTCTATAGATATCTCTCTCATGTCTCTTTGTTGAGTATTCACGGAGTTACAGTTCATTTTAATGACGTGTTTGTAAATGAAGATCAGCGCACACAAAGGCTGTAGACAGCGCACCTTGTTTGTTATCTTTATTTTATAAGTGCACTAAGGTGTTTTGTTATTATGTCTGTATCCAAAAAAAGTAGACCCTTTACAGATTCTATTGATGTATTGTTCTTATCTGTACGATTAAAACTGAGAGTGTAAGTTTTTTTCGGGGTTATCCAGAGAAAATGACTCAAAACGCATATATGCGTTAATCGACTTCAAAGGGTTTTAACCTCTGGTTCCTATGCCTCTGTCCCATATTCTCCCATTTTTCCCGGTTGGTGCCATGCTTTCATAGCATAAAAAAACTGGTCTTATTGAGGCCAGAATGTTTTTTTGTTGTTGTTTTTTTTCGCTGCCAGGCTTTTTAAATTCAGTTTTTTATTTGTAAGGTATGAATACATAGATGTAAGGCCTTGTCTTAAATGGCACCTTAAGCCCTTGTGAGTCCCCACTTTTGTGTTTTAATGCTGCAGAATACAGAAACCATTGCAAGGTCTATGCAAAGTGTGTAAACAGGCATAACATCTTAGGAGGTCTTGTGAAATTTTACAAAAAGGGATTGCGAACTGAGCAAGACACAGTGCTCAGTGCTGCAAACTTGTGTGAAAGTAGATCTGAATATAATACTGTAATCCTAATAGTGGAAGTTCACCCAAAGATTAAAATTGTCATAATTTACTGTCCCCAAGTTGTTCCAAACAAGTTCTAACATAACCTATACAACTAAAACAAACCAAATTAAAATTCTTCAGAAACATCTGTTTAATCATTTTTGTGCAGGTCAGTCCAAATATTATCTGCCAGTTTTTGTGGTGCTAATGAAGCATATCATGTTTTGTTTCAATAGACTGAAGAGATTCAGCCACTCATATAATTTCGGGTTTTATATAATTTTTAAACTGGGGCCTTTTAAAACCAAAATTTGCTCAAATTTGCTTCTACTCAGAAAGAAAGAAAATACATGTAACAATGAGGAGTCCCATTTAAAAGATCCCTGGAGTCCTGCTTTCACTCCCAAGGCTTTACAACAACAGACACTTTTAAAATGCAACTTTGAGACGGGGCAATGCCAAAACAAACTAACTAATGTGGTACCCGTCAAGGAGTAAATCTTTATGGTTTGACTATGCCACCCCCTGATGATGGGCAGGAGGACCCACAAGTCTTCCCTTAATGTAGTGTAGCTAACTCTATATTTTCCCCGCAAAGGGACAGTTGACAAGAGGCAGGTATATAAATGTATTTCAAATTTATTACAATTTAGTACAAAAAGTGTGGAAAAGTTATTAAAATGGCTCTTAAATACTGCTATACAATTGGTGGATTCTCCTCAGTCTAGGAAGGTCGGATCAGCCAATGCGAAACCCCTGCTCAGGTGGACCCTGGTGAGACAAAAAGAAACAGGAGACAGCAACCCAGCACCAGAAGAAGCATGCAACACAGCAAGCACCACTCATTCAAGATCTTCAGATACCACGACAAAAAAATCTCACACCATGTTATGGTTATAAAGACACCCCAAACCAATGTCTCTAACAATGTGGTCCCTTGGCAAGAAGGGGCAAAGCATCAGTGTGGATCCGGCCTTGTACAGGGATAGCCTAAGCAGAAGACATAGTTAGGGAGGAGAACCACCAGCATGGATAACACCAGAAGTTTAAGGAACAATGCTACTACAAGTAGGGCACATGGGTGGTAGGCCCAGAAGCAAAATCACATCACACAAACAAACCAACAAAACAATAAAAAAATGCACATTAATCACAAGAAAACAGTGGCTGGCCTGGTCCTTTTCAGTATGCTCAACTGTCCCACAGCTCATTGACATATGAAGACAAAGGTGAACATTCCGTTGCGATGCAGCCCAGCAGCTCAGGTCACAATGAGGTGATCACAACACATTTTAAAACTCCATGCAGAAGCCTGTGTCCTCCATGAAGAGTAGACACACACTTCTAGAAATTACCACTGAAAAGGAAGCCCAACACGCACAACAGTGTCCAGCACCAACACAAAAAGAATCTGCCTTGCAACCAGCAGACACTTATCACTTCCTAATTGGTCATGTGACTTTTCAAAACATCATGTGATCCTGGGTGTGAACGTGATGCAACTAGGTTGTGTGCCTGCCTATGTAGATCCCCACACTAATTTTATAAAATTAACCTAAAACAAGTAAAAAAATAAAGAAATAAAATTAAAAAGCCTTTCTCCCTGCTCCTATTTTAACAAAACCAGGAGAAAATGAATAAAACAAAAAGGCACTGCACCTCCAAGAAGCCAAACTTAAAAACAAATCACAATTTGACTAATTCACATAACAATTACAACAAATGTCTGGTGAACTGGTTCTTTGACAATCATCACTCATTACACAATAGACAACAACACTAACAGCAATATAAGCCATGAGAGCAGGAAACCATGTAGAGGTTTAGATCACAGCTTCAGTAAAACCACAGCAGTGACAGGCTTATGAGAGAAGAAATGAACAACAATAAAATAGAAATATTAACCAATTTAGTTTGTGATAATAGTAGTGTTGGATCTAACCACAACACTTTCTTCCAAGCCTTGCTTGCTGATGGTCTTGTAGCCCATTCAAGCCTTGTGCAGATCTACAATCTTGTCTCTTACATCCTTTGACAGCTCTTTGGTCTTGCCCATGGTGGAGGGAGAGGCTGGAATGGAAGATACAGATTGTGTGGACAGGTGTCTTATTCACCTAACAAGCTAATATTAGAAGTAATTTCTTAAAGTGACATGACTAATCTGTGTTCCACACATTACCAATCTGTGGGAGCCAGAATTCTTGCTGGTTGGTAGGGGATCAAATACTTATTTCACTCACTGAAATGCAAATAAATTTGATATTAATTTATTATTGATATTCTGTCTCTATCCATTAAAATAAACCATCAAAATCACAGACCCTTCATTTCTTCGTAAGTGGGCAAAATTACAATTACAAAATATATTACAAAAATTATATGTGTGTGTATATATATATATACACACACACACACAAACACACACACACACACATATGCATATAAGAAGTTATAAATAATAATAACGCATATTAAAGTTACATTTTCCTTTAATATTCTGTAATGAAGGAGATCCCAGTAATCTCAGACAGAAGTTGTGAAATGGCTCCATTACAACAGAAATCTGCTCAGGAGTCAGTGGAAGAGCCTCTTTTCCTTATAATGGAGAAAGAGGACAAAGAAAAGGCCCTCAATAATCTCCTGAACAATCAGAAGCTTCCAGAGTGTCCTTCATGTTTCATCGTGTGTTCAGGTCATTGTCATTGTTGTGGGATTGTCATAACAAAATATGCCTAATAGTAAATTGTTCATTTGATACATTTTCATTTGAATTAATGCAAGATTGTCATGACAAAATGTGTCCAAGAGTGATTTGTTCATTTTGTAAATCAAGGGGTGAGAACCAGAAGGGCATAAGTGACATTTTGGGCGAAATGGAGAAGAAACCAGTTTTTTTACTGCTGAAAATGTATTATTTATCTTATTTTGTGTCAAAGAGCTGGATGATGAGGGAGAAAATGAAATATCCAGAACTCATTGTCAGTGAGGTGTAGCTAGTCAACTTACATTCTGATGGTATGTCCCTAGTGAAAAATAAATATACTAAGATGTATTTTAAATACATTTATTTAATGCTAAGTATACTACAAACACATTTACATATTTATGTACTTAATAAAAATACCCATGTACTTTTAGTATACTAATCTGGTATACTTCAAGTCTGCTAAATTGGAACAATTTAAAATGTTGTGCTTAATGCACTTAGTAGTGCTGATGAACATACTTAAGTATAAGTGGAATTATTGCAAGTATACTTCTGGTACACTTTAAATATCTTGCATTTAAAGACAACCATAAATATTGAAATGAAAACACATTTTAGGGTCCTACCATACACCTGGCGCAAGGTGCACCGCAAGTGTTTTTGCTAGTTTCAGCTCGACGCAGTTCTCATTTTTCCGTCCTGCGCCACGTTGTTTAAATAGAAAATACATTTGTTACGAACCTCACTGTTAGTCTAGGGGTTAAATGACGTCGTAACAAAATGTAAATAAATAAAAAGTCTGACGGTCACATCAATCCCCTGATCCAGAAAAGCACAGACACTAAATTAAGCAAATAACTTAATTTATTAATAACAAGAGGAAGCAAATCTTCAGGAGAGGGCCAGGCCAACATAACAAACAAAAAACCCTCTA
Source organism: Carassius gibelio (assembly GCF_023724105.1). Lineage (NCBI taxonomy): Eukaryota > Metazoa > Chordata > Actinopteri > Cypriniformes > Cyprinidae > Carassius > Carassius gibelio. Next base: position 16,704,984 of record NC_068417.1, on the reverse strand, counting down.
GCTAAACACAGAAACTCTAAATAACCTTAACTAAAAAGAAAGAAAATAAATGACAGAGTCTTACCTATCTCCCTGTCTACCATAAACATAAGCAATATTATATATTCAAAACAAATGGCACCCTCTCCCTACCGCTTCCTAACAAAGACAAACAAAGGTATTTACATAAATTAGAAAATAACACAAAAGAATCATAAACACACCCACCATAACGTTCACACACTCTCTCATAGTTTGTAATTGACAAGTTCATTCACAAAGTTAAGAGGTAATAAAGACCACACTTGGTCCCACTGAGATACACCAAATAACACCAATCTGGATCAGGACAAAGAGTGAGCGCGTAGCCGTCAGTCCTTCAGCATTATTTCTTTGCCATCTTATACACCTTGGATCTCTGTAGCATTCACTCAGTACTGATGAATGATGGACATCAGCTGGAATCCAATTAGCGATCTATAGTGGAGAGAGAGACAGAAAGAGCAAGAGAAGAAAACATGCAATGCCGAACTTGCCCAGTAGGTGAAGTCACTCTCCCAAGAGCGCACAATCCCCAAATACGTCCACAGGACGTAACACCCCCACCACTAAGAATGCAAAAATAAATAAAATAAAAATAAGAAACAAAATAAAGATGTCAACCCATACATCTCCTAGATGGTGGATACATTAATCGGGTACCACTCTTAACTTCTTGAAAGGGCATCTTCCATAACATTCTCCACCCCCTTCTTGTGACGAATATCTAAGCTGTACTCTTGTAGAGTAAGAGACCACCGTAACAACCGTTGATTAGCACCTGACATACGAGAGAGGAACACCAGGGGATTATGATCAGTATATACCACAATAGGACTAATACTACTACCCAGGTACACATCAAAATGCTTGAGAGCTAACAACAGTGCAAGGGCCTCTTTTTCAATTACACTATAATTCCGTTGAGCTCCAATGAACTTTTTAGAAAAATAGGAGACAGGATGTTCAACACAAGCTTGATCCTCCTGTAACAATACAGCTCCAGCACCATTGTCACTCGCATCCACCTGTAATTTGAAAGTCCTTGTAAAATCAGGTGCAGAGAGAACAGGAGCCTGACAAAGGAGATCCTTTGCTGCTTCAAAAGCAAGTTGACATTCGGTAGACCACACAAACTCTCGTTTTATACTGAGGAGATCTGTGAGTGGACAGACCAAGGTGGAAAAATTTGAACAAAAAGCTCGATAGTAACCACTCATCCCCAGAAAACGTCTTAGTTCACGTTTATTAGATGGAACAGGGAACTGAAGAATAGCTGCTATTTTAGCATCAATTGGTTTTACAAGTCCCTGACCAACTTGCTTACCCAAATAGGTAATTGTACCTTTAGCAAATTCACACTTTGCCAGATTTAGTGTCAGTGAAGCAGTCCTTAAACGACTACAAACTTCTCTGAGAGTTTCTAAGTGTTGTACCCAATCATCTGAATGAATCACAATGTCATCTAGGTACACTTCACAATTTGAGACTCCCGAAAGAACTTGGTGCATCATCCTCTGAAATGTAGCAGGTGCATTTCTCATCCCAAAGGCTAAAACGGTGTATTGTAGAAAGCTATCAGGGGTTACAAATGCAGATATCTCAGAGGCTCGTTTAGTGAGGGGCACCTGCCAATATCCCTTCAATAAGTCCAACTTAGTAACATATTTAGCTGAACCAACTTTATCCACGCAGTCTTCAATTCTAGGAAGAGGAAAGGAGTCAGGCTTTGTTACATCATTGACTTTACGGTAATCCGTGCAAAATCGAAAGGTTGAATCTGGTTTAGGTACCAGCAAGCAGGGAGAGCTCCATGGGCTCTGACTGGGCACGGCCATACCATGTTTTAACAGGTAGTCAACTTCTACCTTTATAGCTTCCCGCTTTCGTGGATTTAGTCTGTAAGGGTGTTGTTTTATTGGTTTGGCATTCCCCACATCAATGTCATGAGCACAGACAGATGTTCTACCGGGGACATCACTAAACAAGATTGAAAAAGTACTCAACAACTCCAACAAGTCATGAGACTGTTCTGCAGTCAGATGTGAAAGAAAACAAGAGGGATCTTGTAATATAGCAGAATTCTGAAGGCGAGAAATAGGAAAGCCTCCGCTTTGCAGTTCATCCTCGTCCATAGAGGTCGTAGCGATTACACTCACAGTAGCAGCAGCACAAGTTAAGAGAGAATCAACCTGCTTGCTATTGTTATCAGATGATGTTCTACTCACATAAGCTTTAAGGCGATTCACATGACATACACGATTCTTGCACTTTCGGTCCGGTGTAGCAACAACATAGTTGGTCTCATTCAACCTCCTTTCAATCAAATTCGGACCAGCAAATTTGGCATGTAGAATCGACCCAGGCATTGGCAGCAAAACTAAAACCTGATCACCAGGTGAAAAGTCTCGTTTTACACTTTTTACATCAAACCGTTCTTTCATTTTCAACTGAGTTTCAGACAGATGTAACTTAGCCAGGTCTCGTGCTTTACCTAGCTTTTCACGGATGGAGGTAACATACTCATCAACAGGCACAGGTCTAGATGGCTGGCTTAACAACTGATCACTTAGTAATTTTAACGGACCCCGCATAGTGTGCCCAAACACAAGTTCAGCAGGGCTGAAACCAAGAGACTCCTGTACAGTCTCTCTGGTTGCAAACATCAAATAAGGAAGACCCTCAGCCCAGTCTCTACCAGTCTCGATACAATAACTTCGCAACATCGCTTTGAGGGTTTGGTGAAACCTTTCCAAGGCCCCCTGGGATTCGGGATGATAGGCACTAGACATTTGGTGGCCAATACCCAGCATCTCTAAAGCCTGCCTGAAAACCTTGGAGGTAAAATTTGAGCCCTGATCACTCTGTATAATCCTTGGTAATCCAAACGTAGTACAGAACTTAAGAAGCTCTTTTACCACCACCTTAGCCCTCAATGTACGTAATGGAATTGCTTCAACAAAACGGGTGGTCGCACACATTATTGTGAAGATATACTGATGTCCTGCTTTCCCTTTTGGCAGTGGTCCGACACAGTCAATAATCAGTCGGTCAAATGGATCATCTACAACAGGAATCGGACAAAGGGGTGCGGGAGGAATTTTCTGATTCGGCTTGCTTGCCATCTGACAGACATGGCATGAGTTACAGTATTTAGAAACAGAGTTCTTAAGTCCAGGCCAGAAAAAGTATCTAGAAATGCGGTAATAGGTTTTAGTTATACCAACATGTCCAGAAAGAAAATTCTCATGGGCAAGTTTCAGAACCTGTTGCCGATAAATAGATGGCAAAACTATTTGCTGCACCTCCTGCCAGCCAAGCTCTTCCTTCGGTGGTTTCCATCTGCGCATCAGCAAGCCCTCCTCCCAAAAGTAAACCACCCCTGAATTAGAATCATGGACACTATTCTCAACAGCCTTTATGCACTTGGCCAAAGAAGGGTCTGCTCTCTGTGCAACAGCTAAAGAGTCTCTCCCCACCTTCAAGGAAGTCTCCATTTCACCCTCCTCCCTCCCAGAAGGTACATCAACATCAGAGTCTGGTGGTATAAACAGAGCACATTCCACAGTCTTAGGCACGTCATTAGCTATAAAAGAGGTTGACAGATCTACTATTTCCTTAAACTTCTGTGCTTGAGCACGAGTAACCACACAAGAGGGGAACACAGACGGAAACTTCTCAGCTAAATCATCGTTTTGGGAAGTATTAGGCATGCGGGTCACAATAGGTGTAGGGAAAACTATGCCACCTGCAAGATCATTCCCCAAAATCAAGTCAACACCCTCTACTGGTAACTGTTCACGCACAGCCAAGTTGACTACCCCACTAACAATATCAGATTTCAAGTATGCAATATGAAGTGGTACATTCACACAACGCATCTCAATTCCACGTACCAATACTTCCTGACCAGTAAAAGTAGTGTCGGAAAACGGCAAGATTCCTGCAGATATAAACGATTGAGCTGCCCCCGTATCACGCAGAATTGTTACAGGCTTAAACTCCGAATCACACCATAACGAGACTGTACCCCTAAACAAAAAAGGCTGATACATCTCTTTATCTGTGTTAGATTGTACGGAATCAACAAGTGCAACATTTTTAGTCTTAGAAGCACCACTCTTCTGCTTCCATGCTCTACAATCCGCAATCAGATGATTTGAATCGAGGCAAAAGAAACAAACTCGCTTGTCAGCACCCCCATTTGATTTGCGAGTCATTTCATTTTTAAATGGACGTGCAACACGCTGCACCGAATTTTCCACCTGCATTTTGACAGTTGCACCCAAAGAAAAAACATTCTTGTGTGTCAGCACAAATTCGTCTGCCAAAACTGCAGCATCAGCTAGAGAAGTGACCTTCTGTTCATTTAAATATACAACAATGTTAGCCGGAACGCAATTTTTAAACTCTTCTAACAAGATTAACTCCTGTATTTCCTCCAAGGATGTAACCTTGCTAGAGAGACACCACTTTTCGAAAAGCACTTTCTTTTCTCTCACAAATTCAACAAAAGTTTGTTTGACTGTTTTCATATGCCCCCGAAACTTCTGCCGATAAGCCTCTGGGACCAACTCATATGCCCGCAAAACAGCAGATTTTACGGTTTCACATTCAAGGGAACCTTCAATAGGTAAGGCCGAGCAAACCTCTTGAGCTTTCCCTGTTAGACTGCATTGCAACAACAAAGCCCACATCTCTTTTGGCCATTTTAGTTTACTAGCAATTCTCTCAAACGCGACAAAGTAAGAATCGACTTCAGCCTCCCTAAATGGAGGTACCAGTCTAATATACCTACTAACGTCAAATGAATCACTCGCAGTAGATCTAGAAAAATCTTCAGTTACAGTGCTATTTACAGGTGAGGATATGGAACTACCCCGAATACGTGGAACTGGAATTGGCCTTTGGGCCAACCGCTCAGATTCCAAATCCAATTTACGGATCTCAATATCTCTTTCCGCCTGTTTTTCTAATATACGAAACCTAATCATCTCCGCCTCGCATTCTTGCTTCTTAATTAAAAGATCCATCTCTTTCAATTTTAAAGCAATCTTTGGGTCCTGAGGCCCAGAATCAAAATTTGGACTTGCCTCTTTAGGATCCACTGCCAACTCATCCTCATCACCAGATTGTCTAGGTAAAATACCTGCAGTTGTCAATTTCTCCTCAAGATCTTGTTTAAGCACTCGTTTAGTGGCCTCCCTCTCAATCTGAATATTGAAGAATTCCGCAATTAAAACCAAATCTTTTTTTCTACATTTATTGAAGACTTCGATCGTGGGCATGAGAGTAAACGCTGTTAAATCGAATTCCATTATTTCTACGTTTCCCTTATTTACTCCTTTCCCACCCACAAATGAAAACAGTCAAAAAGTTAGAGGAAGAGAGAAAAACTCACCATACACAAACCGCGACCCATCGAATCACGATCGTACAAACAGACTTCAGTCTTGGACAAACAGAGCAAAACTTCCAATTTGCGATCCGAAAAATAAACGAACTCACTGCTCAAAAAAAAAAAAGACGAGCCCCCACTTGTTACGAACCTCACTGTTAGTCTAGGGGTTAAATGACGTCGTAACAAAATGTAAATAAATAAAAAGTCTGACGGTCACATCAATCCCCTGATCCAGAAAAGCACAGACACTAAATTAAGCAAATAACTTAATTTATTAATAACAAGAGGAAGCAAATCTTCAGGAGAGGGCCAGGCCAACATAACAAACAAAAAACCCTCTAGCTAAACACAGAAACTCTAAATAACCTTAACTAAAAAGAAAGAAAATAAATGACAGAGTCTTACCTATCTCCCTGTCTACCATAAACATAAGCAATATTATATATTCAAAACAAATGGCACCCTCTCCCTACCGCTTCCTAACAAAGACAAACAAAGGTATTTACATAAATTAGAAAATAACACAAAAGAATCATAAACACACCCACCATAATGTTCACACACTCTCTCATAGTTTGTAATTGACAAGTTCATTCACAAAGTTAAGAGGTAATAAAGACCACACTTGGTCCCACTGAGATACACCAAATAACACCAATCTGGATCAGGACAAAGAGTGAGCGCGTAGCCGTCAGTCCTTCAGCATTATTTCTTTGCCATCTTATACACCTTGGATCTCTGTAGCATTCACTCAGTACTGATGAATGATGGACATCAGCTGGAATCCAATTAGCGATCTATAGTGGAGAGAGAGACAGAAAGAGCAAGAGAAGAAAACATGCAATGCCGAACTTGCCCAGTAGGTGAAGTCACTCTCCCAAGAGCGCACAATCCCCAAATACGTCCACAGGACGTAACACATTTGCACCCATCTGTGTGCCCATGGGCATGCTGCTCTAAAAAAAGAGCTGTGTTCAGGCACATTGTTACTGCATTGCTATATTAAGGAACTGAAACTAGACTGCACCACTGACCAACAAAAACCTGGTCTGAAGTGTGGCACAATGTTTTTTCTTTGTTATTTAAAGAGCGTGTTATTAATATGCTCTAATAGGGAAGTGCACAACATGCGTGCACTTGTCTTATTACACACACAGGGATGCGCAGCAGCACACAAACAATTTTACTTCAGTATATTTTTAGTTAGACTTCAGCACTACTTTCTTACAATTTGAGTGCATTAAGTACAAAATAAGTTGTATGTTGTTATCCATGTGTGAACACATTTTTATTATAACTATAACTATAATAAGTATACTTATTATATACTCCGTTAAGCTCCGCCTCTCACTTCCGGTTCTGTGGCTGCGGTTCTGAAACAGCTGGTGCTGCGGGTCTGCAGCTGGATACTATCGGATGTTTTAGGCCTTTTTAACATTGATGTTTGAAAATTTGCATTTACATGAATTCATTCGACAGATTTGCTTTTATCCAAAAGCAACTTACAGTTGAAGAAAACAACAAGCTATTTGCCATAGTCATCATTCAAAATAGTAAAATATAGGACAGGAAGGGAGAAAGGATAATAAGAGAATAGAAAAAGTGAAGGCATTGAGGAAACCATGTGCCTGAATGATGGGTCCCAGTGATGTAATGTATAGAGAGAAGAAGAGGGGCCCAAGAACTGATCCCTGAGGAACACCTAGCCTGGTCTAGCATGTAAAATAAGCTACTCTTTTTAACACTATTTGAGCATAAGAAAAAAAATGTATAATAGGCAAATGTTGCCAGATTTCATTGCTAATTTTAAATATGATATTTAATCCGAAGCTTGGTGAACAGCTTTGGAGAATTTAATGATTGCCCATTCAAAGAGATGCACTTGCCTGACTGAAAGATGTTTCAGATGGCTGCCGAGTGAAATGATTTGCCTTAAAAGGCTCTAATTGTGTGTGTGCACTTCGGATGGGTTAAATGCAGAGCACTAATTCTGAGTATGGGTCACCATACTTGGCCTCATGTCACTTTAGGAATGTGTCTGTGTGTGTCTGTGTCTTTACAAAGTGACATCGCCAACTACTGGCCTGGCATGCATTTTTATTCATTTTTAAAGATACTCTATACTTGAAACTAAAAAAAAAAAAAATGCCAAGGAAAACTTTTTAGTTTATAGTTTTTGTGCAAATTGCATCGGTCAACAGACTCACAAAAAAAAAAAAAAAAAAAAAAAAAACCTTTTTAGCAAAACAACCACAGAGTTCAGTACAACAATCTGAAGCTTTTCTCCGATTTCAGTTTTTATATAAACAAAACATGTATTTTTGTGTAAAAAGAAATTAGTGATCAATTGAGACAAGATGAGAAAGGTGAAAAAAAAAAAACACTTGGAGACACTTTAACTGTAAACATCTGTGGTTTAATGTGCTTCTGCTAAATAAATGCAGATAAGCAGCCCTTCAAGAAACTGAAGTGCTCAGGAGCCCAGAGTGTTAAAAAAGCTGCAGTTACTTCTGCTTTTTTGCGTGCGAACAAGTGTGAAAAAATTAAGTGTGAAAAACAGAGCAAAAACTGGGTCCGTGTACGGTCCGTGTACGTTTTGATAGTTTGTTTTTTCGATTGAAACACAAAACAAAATAACGAGAAACCACCTGTTTTTCGTTTGTCGTTTCAAACCAAAATCAAAGAAACAGTAAAAAAAGAGCCGTTCTCTCGTTTTTGGTTCTAAATCCAAAAACGAAAAATGACAAAACCAAAATCAAATAACGGTCCGATTTTGGTTTTTTGAAATTCCTTTTTCCATTTTTTCGTTTGAAGATCTACATTGAAATACAGACAGGTTGGCCACGTGACCCGGAAGTAATAGTAAATATGGCCTATCAAAATAAAAGCCAAGCTTTTTACAAACGTTTTATAAGTTGGTAATATAGGTTAACCTAATAACTTATTGTGTGTGCAGAGTTGTTACTGTTAGCACTATATTATATAATTAAATTTATATTTAATGTGGTTTCCACCGTAATGGACAGCGATTCAACGTGAATTCCCACGTGACGTCATGCGTAGGCCTAATAACGTTACTAATAATGAGGGAGATTGGGATTCCGCCATCAAAAGATCAGTCCCTATCTCGTCTTTGCCATTCGATTGACACCCTCGTAAAACTTGTGTTGGTCCTCAAATATAATTTTATCCTAACGCATCATATCTATTTTCAAAAATCCCAAGGACACGCTGTTACCTCGCTCACGTTATACAGTGTTAATATAAATGTATTGAACTGGCTAGTTAACTAATAGTGATAGTAGTTTGTTTATAATACAATAAAAAACGACATATGTGAAGGTTCTCAGTCCTCCATGTAACGTTAATAATCCAACGAAGTTTAAAATCAAGGGCAGTTCAAAACGATTACAGACACCAGTAGGTGTCGCACTGTGTCTGCTTTGTGCGAGCTACTGTCATGGAGCTATTGCTTTATGTTCTGTAATTAAAACACTTTCCATTATTTTCATTACAACTGTGCTTTCACAAATCACGTTTCCTAGCACGGCTGCTTAAGGCATTAGCCTACTCAATAAAATGAGCTCTTTCTCCTCATGTTTGATTGTCTGATTTACATGTGCTATTATACTGCGTGAAGTTTTAGTTGACTGTAACACTCACAAATTTAAAAACATGTCTCACATATAGGCCTTCAGTCCAGTGGGGTGTGTGGTTCTAGTGTGTTATAATAGACAACAAGCAGTATGTCATGAAAGTGAACATAATTTATTTTATTAAAATATTTATATTAATTTATTATTTGCATAAAATAACATAAAATGAATACAACAAAAGGAGTTCTGCAAGTGACAGTAATAGAAAATAAAATTGAACAATTTATTAATTGCATAAAATAACATAACAGATGAACATAACCAAACTTAACTATTTAACTTAACTTAAAACCTAAACCTAAACCTAAAATAAAAACTAACTAAAACAATCTCCTAACTAATAGTGTCTTTCAAAACATTCACAAACTCCCCCATCCCTGTAATTTAATTTTTTTTTTTTCTTGGAACATCTTGTCCCTGCATTTTGGGTAGTGCGGCTAGGTAGTTGCCCACTGCTCAACGCAGACCCGGCATCCAACGAGGCTGCGGCAGCACGGTGCCACAACTGGGTTTTCCATCACATCTGCAAGATTCAGAATATTTTTCAACAAATATTTCAACAGTTGTCTCAAGCAATTTTCCTCTGTCTCATTTCACTTGTTAGTGTTACAATGTGTTAATAGTTATATATTCCCATTGACTACAATAATTACATTTTAATAAAAATTGTAGTCATAGTAATGATATTTCTAAACATTCCCATGTATCCCCTATATATCTCTGTAGTCCTAAGCCTCTTTTTCTATATTGTATGACAGTAACATCCATATTTATTTATTTATTTTTTTTGCTGGTTACATCTTCACTGAAGCTACATCACACTTATATTGATACAAATATTAAAATCCAATATGCCATTGCAACAGGACAGTACCCACCCAGCCACAGCCTGTTCATCCTGCTGCCTTCTGGGAAGAGATATAGAAGTTTCTACTGCCGCACCAACTGCAGAGCAACTTTTCCCCCCAAGCTATCGTACTCTTAAACTATAGTTCATCCTCAGCAGCAGATCATAGTTTATTTATGTTTACCATTTTTATAATTGCTTCTATATTAGCCTGATAATTTTTGCTATGTACCAGAAGGGAGTTACAAACTCAATTTATACTTTATACTATTATATATATTATATTGTGACAAAATATATCCACCTACCTTAAAGAAGAATAAAGTGAATGTTTTGGAAAGGCAGAGTCAAAAGTTATAACCTTAAAATGATTGAAATGTTGTGGAAGGATGAGGAAGCAAGCAGGTTATGTGAGGAAACCCACCAACATCCAAGAGTTGAAGCTGTTCTGTACAGAGGAATGGGCAAAGATTCGTCCAAGTCAATAAGCAGGACATATCAAAAGTTACTGGAAACGTTTTGTTGCAGTTATTCCTGATGTAATCAGCGTTGACAGCCTGTTTTTAGTAATGTAATTATGTTTTGGGGTTTTCTTTTGAGGACCTTGTAAAGTGTTCTTACCTTAGGGATTAACAAATGTTCTGCAGCCATTGATTGTACATGCATTGCCCTTGAAAGCATGTATGTGCTATATAAAGTTTCAAGACTTGTACGGATTCTCTTCACTGGCATGACACAATCAGAGTTTTGTATGTTATACAAACTGGAATGTGTATAGAGAAGAAAGATTCACACAGTATATAGCACACTGGTAAATCATTATTTTGGCTAGATGGCCTACATTAGGATTAGGACATGTCTGATGTGAGTTTGTTGTCTGAGCTGCTATAAGAAGCTGATAGCAGTGCAGTGTTATAATCAGGTTAAAACAGAAGCAGGTTTAACTCTGGGCTGGGTGAATGATGATGATGATGATGATGATAACTAGGCAAATAAAAACAAAATAAAATGAACAACAATAAATACATCTGTATCAGTAATCTTGATTTAAAACAGTTACCAAAGACACCATACAGTCAGTCATTTAAATACTGTCACCTGCTGGTAGAAAGGGGGAACAGTTATCCATTACGGTGGAAACCACATTAAATATAAATTTTATTATATAATATAGCGCTAACAGTAACAACTCTGCACACACAATAAGTTCTTAGGTTAACCTATATTACCAACTGTATTGAGCCAAACAATGCGCTCATTAAACGTGACTGGTGATGTCTGGATAGGCACGATATTAAATAGCTGTAATAAACTACTGTTGCTAACATATTTATTCCGGTCCAGGTTTATATAAGGCTATTTATTAAATGATTTTTCTTCTTCTAACGTTACTCTGGTATAACGTTAGCGCTGCATATTATGACCGTTCTAAAAGCTTGGCCTTTATTTTGATAGGCCATATTTACTATTCCTTCCGGGTCACGTGGCCAACCTGTCTGTATTTCAATGTAGATCTTCAAACGAAAAAATGGAAAAAGGAATTTCAAAAAACCAAAATCGGACCGTTATTTGATTTTGGTTTTGTCATTTTTCGTTTTTGGATTTAGAACCAAAAACGAGAGAACGGCTCTTTTTTTACTGTTTCTTTGATTTTGGTTTGAAACGACAAACGAAAAACAGGTGGTTTCTCGTTATTTTGTTTTGTGTTTCAATCGAAAAAACAAACTATCAAAACGTACACGGACCATTCACCATAATTGTGGTAAGGGTTTGCTTTAGGTAGTCTCTTGACCCTTTTACTAATTCAAAGCAATTTGATTCAAAACAATTTCAATATTGTTTTTGCAACAAACATGTATGCATTGCTGAATCAAACCTTGTAGTGACAGGTGATCTTATGCTTTTTCTGCTTTTATCTCATGTTGATTTGGACATCATGAGATAGTCTTCTTTGGATTGTTGACTGACATTCAGCTTTTACCAGAGTTGGGACTTTCAATTCACAAGCAAGTCTTCAAGTCATATCCCAAGACCTCAAAGGGTTAAAGTTAATGACATAATTAAGTGACTAATTAAATGATGATTGTGCATTAATGATGAACATCTGCTGTTCTTGAGAATTACAGAGGATCAGATGTTGATATTTTATTGGTTAAAGTGATGCAACCATAATGGAGATCAGCGTGTGCTTTAGTGGGGCTCTTGACCCTTGACTGTCATGTTAGATCTCTTTATGTAGCATTGCATGAGGTGCTGTAAAGCAGAGATAAGAAATTAATCTGTATGTGATAGGTGGTCAGATCACAATCAAATTGACATTAGCTCTATTTAAGTTTAGTATAACCCAGTAAAACTACACTATGGAAAAAAAATTAAAGTAAGTGAATTTTAAATCTACTAAGTGCATACAAAATTTGAAAAACTGTACTCTGTAGACACACACAGACATCAAGAACCAGCATATGACTCTCAACAGTGGTGACAATCAACAAAATGTTGCATGCTGGGTAAAAACTCCAGTCATGCACTGCAGTATGAAAAATTGTCACCACTGTTGAGGATCGTGTGATAAGTGTGTTTTCTAAAAACCTGAACTGATTGTCTCCTTTTGTGTTTTTCAACATTGAAGCATTGTGATTATTTTTACTTCAGTTCAGTAATAGCTGAGTGTCAGTCTACTATCCAAAGATAAACACAATTTCATGATGTTCAGTCATCATGAGTTATAATCAGAAAACACATAAGATCATCTGTTACTGCAAGGTTTGACTCAGCAATGCATACATGTTTGTTGCGAAAACAATATTGCAATTGTTTTGAATCAAATTGGTTTGAATTAGTAAAAGGGTCAAGACACTACTTAAAGCAAACCTTGACCACAATTATGGTGGTATAGTGTTTTCTTTTCTTTTACTTTTTTTCAGTTGAAGGCTGTGGCTAAATTCAGTTGTAGTTCTTGTGTTTCTCTTTACTTCAGTGATGTTGATTGTTAACAGCAGATGTTCATCACTAATGCACAATCATCATTTAATTAGTCACTTAATTATCTCTTTAGCTTTAACCCTTTGAGGACTTGAATATGACTTGAAGACTTGCTTGTGACTTGAAAGTCCCACCTCTGATAGACGGAGCCGTAGATCGCTGACAAGCCACGCCCTATCGCGTTCATTATCGCCTGCGGTAATGAACGCGATATGGCGTGGCTTGTCATGGATCTACGGCTCTGTCTATTAAATGCCACTCCAATTATAAGCAGGTGATGGAGATTTTAGCGGTGATCACGGAAGCAGCTTTACTGATTAGATGCGCATGATCATATCGTTAGATATATCGCCCAGCCCTAATTATATATATATATATATATAAGAATGACTTAAATATAACTACCATGTGAAAAGAGCGATCAAAAGAGAAAACTTTTACTGAATAAACATTCAAACTTTAAAAATGTCTTTTAAAATGTAACAATCATTAACCTCATCATGTCTGCGGGTGTTTCTGCTGAAAACATACTGTTAATCAGTTCTAGGAAGATGTTGACCACTCGAGTGAAAAAAAAAAGTAGTGTGACAGAAACTGAGAAGAAAAACGGCTGACCACAGTCACATGGTCACAAAATAAATGTGTGAACATTCGTCATTTCTTAAGTTAATTTTCCACTCTGCTCTTGGTTGATCTTTATCTCTCATCATGTCTATTTTAACAAATTTTTTCATGCATGTCTTTTGAAGCCCACGGTCCACAGATGTTTTGTCTGATGAAGTATGTCCATTGTGTTCAGATGTTATAATAATTATTCTCTTCCCACAATTCATCAAACTCCACAGAGCAACTGAATCACAGACACAAGCTTCATCAGTCACTGAATCACAACAAAAGAAGATTTCAGTAAGAGATGAGTTCAGTACAACAATCTGAATAATTCACATCAACAAAACGTGCATTTTATGTGAATATAGTGAATCAAGTGATTTAATGCATTTCTGCTAAAAACAAATGCTGATAAACAGTGCTTTCAGAAACTGAAGCTCTCAGGAGCCAAAAAGATCCCGATTCTTCTGAGTTTATGTGAACATGTGAGAGAGAGACGGAGTGAGAAAACCAGAGAAGAGACTCACCAGTGCATTTGAAATATTGTTTTTAATACTAAACAATAGCATTCAGATTAGGGCTGGGCAATATATCTAACGATATGATCATGCGCATCTAATCAGTAAAGCTGCTTCCGTGATCACCGCTAAAATCTCCATCACATAATTGGAGTGGCATTTAATAGACAGAGCCGTAGATCGCTGACAAGCCACGCCATATCGCGTTCATTACCGCAGATGAATCGCCTTCGATAATGAATGCGATATGGTGTCAGCAGCGTGGTTGCTGCTAACCACGGTTGCATTACTAATACTCTATTCACACACATTACTATTGCTTTACTCACTACTGTTTCTTGCATTTATGGCGGATGAATGTCTACCTTTGATTGCAGATGAGGACACGTTCGAGCCGCATTCGGTGCAGCTCGAGTTGTAGGCCGTGGAGAAGCAGATTCGCGACCTGGAGGTGAGGCAGGCCCAGCTGAGAGAGCGGAGAGCCGCGCTGGAATCATCAAGACACCCTTCACTGCAGACTGTAGCGCGGTGACGTATGTACTTATAATCGCTTATAATTTGCATTGCGTGATGACGTTAGTTGTTTTCGGGTCGTGCGTGCTTTAAAACGATGTGCAAACTCAATAGAAAACTCTAATAAAATCAGAGGTGGAGAGTCCAGGGGTCAGAAAGTAAAAGTCCTGCCACATTTTTGCTCCACCCATGAACTCAGCAGCTGATTTCACCAGAGGAGGAAACAAGTCATTCCTTCCAAGTCACAAACTAGTCTCAACTCAAATCCCAAGTCCTCAAAGAGTTAAAGTCAATGAGATAATTAAGAGACTAATTAAATGATGATTGTGCATTGGTGATGAACACCTGCTGTTATTGTGCGTTACAGAGGATCAGATGCTGATGTTTTATTGGTTAAAATTATGCCACCATCATGGAGATCAGTGTTTGCTTCAGTTGGGCTCTTGACCTTTGGTTTCTTATGTTAGATATTTCTCTGTAAAAGTACATGTGCTGTTATAAAACAGTGTGATCAGTGCTGTGCAGAAAACCGTTACTAGCCGGTTTTACATGATGAAGTAATTATTAGGCATCAGGCTGTTTATTTCCAAAACAATTTTATGTATTTATTATTAACAAATGTTCAGTTTTTAAATAACCTACCTTGTGGAACCGTTGGTTTAATCACTATAATGAATACATTTCCTAATGTATGTAATAAATATACATTTTTCGAAATCTTTTCCTAATAAGACGCACAGACATCATGACCCAGCATATGAATCTCAACAATGGTGACAATCAACAAAACGCTTCAAGCTGAAGTGCATGCTGGGTAACACCATAGTAAAAACTCTGATTATGCACTGTAGCATGAATAATTATTGTAACCACTGTTGAGGATCATATGATAAGTGCTCATGTCTAAAATCCCGAGCCTGTACAATTTTTTCCCCCAATATTTAAGCATTACAATAATATTTGTTTAATAGGACTTTTTTTGTAGTTCAGTAATTGCTGAACATAATTTAACAAACCAAAGAGAGACACCTTCATGAAGTTAATTAATATGTTTTAGATGAAAAAAGGGCAATTAAATTTTCTACTTCAAGCTTTTAATTCAGCAATGTGTTAATGTAACACGTACTACGTAACACAACCGCAAGTGTTTAAAAGCAAATTACTTTGAATTATTAAAAGGGTCAAGAGCCCAATTAAACCAAACATTGATCTCCATGATGGTGGCATAATTTTAACCAATAAAACATCAGCATCTGATCCTCTGTAACGCACAATAACAGCAGGTGTTCATCACCAATGCACAATCATCATTTAATTAGTCTCTTAATTATCTCATTGACTTTAACTCTTTGAGGACTTGGGATTTGAGTTGAGACTAGTTTGTGACTTGGAAGGAATGACTTGTTTCCTCCTCTGGTGAAATCAGCTGCTGAGTTCATGGGTGGAGCAAAAATGTGGCAGGACTTTTACTTTCTGACCCCTGGACTCTCCACCTCTGAATAAAATGTTAAAGTATTAACATTAAGGTGTAAAAAAAAGACGGGAAAAACAACCATGTTTAACCATATTTCATCTGAGGTAAAATTATATGGAATTAAAGTTTATTCTGTAATATCTGTGTAGTATCTTACAATATATTAACATTCTGTTGCACTTTACTTCACTGTATATTGTAATATTACACTTTAATGGCACCTTATATTTCTTATTGAGCTAGTCAAAATTACAACAGATAAAGTACAGCCGTCGGCTCTAATAGTGCAGATGGTAAAACGTGTGTTGTTCACAATTTGATGTAATCGATCCGGTCCGAATCTGTCTTTTTTTCCCTACCTTTTCAAATTTCAAATCACATCAGAAAAGCATTTATTTTAAATAAAAATGAAGGAAATAATCAAACAGTTTTGAGGGAGGGCTTTATTGTCCTAATATGCTGGCATACATTTAATAATTTGAATTAAAGTTATAATTTACACTCAGTCATTATTGCATACTGTTTTATAATGTACTACAATACTGAGGTGCAAATAATTGCCACTATTTGCAATAAGTAATATAAATAGCAGAAAATGCTATTTTGCTACTTTTTAAAATAGCAGTACTTTGCTACTGCTATTTTAACATATATAAATAGAATCTATAAGAAAAGAGAAACACAAGAACTACTAACACTGACTTCAGACACAGACTTAGATGAAATCAACTGAAATAAAATACATGAAATCTCTCAAGATCTGATTAAACAACCCACAAACAGCATCACCAGCTCCACTTATTAATAACCAGACTGACTTTATTTCTGTCAGACGTCTACAGAAGATCTTATTGAGAATGAACTAAGGTTTAGATGTTGATTTATTGTTTCATTTGAAGTAACCATGTTAGAGATCAGTGTTTGCTTTAGTTGGGCTCTTGACCCTTGATTTCTGTCTTAGTCTTTTCTCTGGCTGTTATAACTGTGTGTTTATAAAACACATTTGTTGTAACTCAAAAGGCCAGAAGAAATATCATCAGGTGTTAACCTGTACCTAGGTGTATATTGGTATACTTTATATAGGTGATGATAATTATTCATTATTATTCACAAATATTGATCGGTAAGGAGTCTAATCTCTGATGAAATGGATGTGTAATCAGTAGAAGTGATTCTAGTAAGAATGACATTAAGAGCCAGTGATTCTGTGATAATCAGTTAACATAAAAATGACCTTATAAACATTTCGTACACATACATTTTTCTTCTATGCCAGTAACTGGTCAAACACAGACATCAATAATCAGAATATGAACCTCTACAATGGTGACAAAAAAAAACATGCTGCAATGCATGCTGGGTACTATTGTAGTGCAAAACTCATCCATGGCTTTTTTTTTTTTTTTTATGGTCACCATTGTTGAGGTTCATATTCTGATTATTGATCAATCAATCAATCAATCAATATTTATTTATATATCGCCTTCCAACAACCACAGATTGAACCAAGGTGCTTAACAACATTAAAAAAATAAACATAATTACAAGTAAGTTTAAAACATATTTACACAATAGAAACAGAGCAGTGTCACAGAGCCATTATGTGCAAAAAGCCATTTTAAATAAATAGGTTTTAAGTTTGGCTTTAAACAGAGGCCGGTCAGTGATGGAACGTACCTCAATGGGCAACAAGTTCCAGAGTTTAGGACCGGCCACTGCAAAACAACGATCGCCCCACTGTTTGAACCGGGACCGGGGCACCTTCAGCAGATGTTGCCCAGCAGAACGTAGAGCTCTGCTGGGTTTGTGAGGGGTCAGAATCTCACACAAATAGGAAGGTGCAAGGCCCGTGAGTGCATTAAAAACAAACATTAAGATTTTAAAATAAATTCTAAACTGGACAGGGAGCCAGTGCAGGGAGTACAGGACAGGTGTTATGTGCTAGTGTTTACGACTGTTAGTATGCAGTCGGGCAGCTGCAGTGCATCAGAGAGAAGAGGGAGTGACACTGGCTCAAACACATTAAACACAGAACGGACAGAAGAAGAGCACAAGTCAAAAGTGTTAGACATGTTCTTAATACTCTGTTTAACAGAGGCTACTTTATCAACAAAATAATGGAGGAAATCATTACAGGTTGACTTTGAGGCCTGCTGTAGAGCATTACTAGATGGATTTATAACAGACTGAATTGTGTTGAATAGCGCTCTAGGACGGTTAGAGCTGGTGGAAATGACATTAGACAGATACTGACAATTAGCTGCTTTAACTGCATTTTGATATTCAGTAAGACTCTCTCTCAATATACCCAGTGAAACATGTAGCTTGTCCTTTTTCCACTTGCGCTCAGCCTGCCTGCACCTCCGTCTAAGGGCACGGGTGGTGTCATCAAGCCAAGGCTCTAAATGAGTCCTGACAGCTCTACACCTGTAAGGAGCAATGATGTTAAAAATCTCTGAGCAGGTGGAGTTGAAAGAGGAGATGAAGACTTCTGTGCAGAGTGGGAAGACCACATCGTCTTGAGAGTAGACTGGTGTTCATAAAGGCAGCAGCAAATTCTCCAGCTGTGGTGGAAGTGATGATGCGGCGGTAACCAGCTGGCGTAAGGGATTTTGCTGCAGGGACAGGGCCTTTGAATTCAAACATAACAGGAAGGTGGTCTGAAATGCAGAGGTGGGAAGTCCAGGTGCCAAAGAGTAAAAGTCCTGCCATATTTTTGTTCCACCCATGAACTCATCAGCCGATTTCATCAGAGGAGGAACCAAGTCATTCCTTCCAAGTCACAAACGACTCTCAAGTTAAATCCCAAGTCCTCAAAGAGTTAAAGTTAATGAGATAATTAAGTGACTATTGAATGTGTATTAGTGATGAACACCTGCTGTTATTGAGAATTACAGAGGATCAGATGTTGATGTTTTATTGGTTAAAAAGATGCCACCATCATGGAGATCAGTGTTTGGTTTAATTGTGCTCTTGAGCCTTGACTTGTTGTACTAGATCTCTCTCTGTAACTCTGCATGGGTTGTTGTGGAGAAGACAGAACTGTGACATGTGAAAAACATACAGTTACAATGAGCTGGTTTAACTATATCTCAAATATTTTTGTCTTCTTTCTCATCACATGTCTAGGTTTTGAATAATTCCAGTGAAACTACAGCATGCACACAAAAAAAGCATTGCTCTAATATTTACAGGATATGGATTATTTTTTATTTGTAACACATATAAAAGTTTGAACTCCAGTGCTTTTTAGACACACACAGATATCAAGAACCAGCATATGAATCTCTACAATGGTTACAATCAACAAAATGCTTCATGTTGCAATACATGAATTACTCCCATAATGCACTGCAGTATGAATAATAATTTTCACCACTGTTGAGGATCACATGATAAATGTTCATGGCTAAATGCCTAAATCCATTTTTTTTTTCTTAATATTGAAGTGTTATAAAGCATTATATGGTGGCATTTGCATAATGAGATTTCTCTCTTTTTTGTGAAAGTGACATACAGTTAAGTGTGGTGACCCGTACTCAGAAATCATATTCTGTATTTAACCCATCCAAAGTGCACAGACAGAGCAGTGAATTCACAGCAGTTCTCTCTAACAACTAAGCCACGAACTCTTCTCATATAATCAAGAAATTTAATCAAGATCATACAGTCATCAAAAGCATAAATCACCTGCTAGATCAAGAGTTGTATCAGCATTGCACAAATGTTTGCTGCTAAACAATAATGCAATTTTATAGAATAAAATTTGTGAAAACAGTTTAAAGGCTCAAGATATCAACTGAAGCAAATACTCACCACTATTATGGTGGCAAAGTGTTTTTTTTTTTTTTTTTTCATCCAAGGCTGTGCTTAAAGTCAGTTGTAGTTCTTGTGTTTCTCTTTTCTTCAGTGATGTTGATTGTAAACAGCAGGTGTTCATCACTAATGCATCTTCATTTAATTAGTCACTTAATTATCTCATTAACTTTAACTCTTTGAGGACTTGGGATTTGACTCAAGACTCGTTTGTGACTTGGAAGGAATGACTTGGTTCCTCCTCTGGTGAAATCGGCTGATGAGTTCATGGGTGGAACAAAAATATGGCAGGACTTTTACTTTTTGGCCCCTGGACTTCCCACCTCTGCTGAAATGCAAATGTCACTTATTTCTGAGATTAATACAGTGAGTCCGTGAGAAATGATCAAGTCCAATGTGTGACCGTGCTGGTGTGTGGGAGCGTTCACTGATTGTGTCAGATCCAAAGAGATCAGAAGGCTCTGAAAATCATTGGACAGCTGACTTGATGGGCAGCAAACATGAATATTAAAATCACCACAAATTAATAAACTGTCATATTGTGTTCGTAATTCCCCAAGTAACTCAGAGAACTCCGGAATGAAATCCTTATTATATTTTGGAGGTCGGTAGACAACAGCACACAGTAGAGGACATGCAAATGGAGCCAGAAATAGCTGAAGCTCAAAGCTACTATAGTTCTTAGATGGAAGCAGACGACAGTTCAAGTGTTGTTTAAAGACAGAAGCCAGACCACCACAACGACTGGACACTCGCAGCGTACTCAGGAACTCTGTGAGCATGAGAAAATCCAAGTCGTGAGTGGAAATCAAGTCGTTCAGGATGAAGGTCTTGTTTGTGAGCGATCCTGTGTTAATCAAAGCTGCGTGCACCGACCTACAGTTCACCGACTGCTGAGTGGCATGATTGAGCGGGCGGAGATTCCCTCGTACGCAGCCCCGCACCTGAATCCTCACCGGCCGGCAACACGGAAGCAAACACCCAGCGTCAGGGAGGGCTGGTCGGAGCCACCGATAGCTGAACTCTAAGGAACGGAGAAGGTCAAATTTTCCGCACACCGTGGATTTTCCATTCAGCGAACAGCCAGAAACATCCGTACATAATGAAGCCAGGTAAGCCTTGAATCTTACGAGCACCCCTCCTCTTTTCCCGCGTCTCCGCTTCTTGTTAGAGGCAACGTGCAGAAAGGACGCCACAGATAGGCTGGCACAGCGGCTAACAGAGGCGGCGGCGTTTTTGAATGTCCATATTTAACAAAATCAGTCAGGTTGTTCACCGTATCCCGTATTTTTAGCAGGGTCAGGCGTTCATACACCAATAGCGATGACACATTATTAATGACACACAGGATAAATACAATAATTAGCAGGAAAGTCAAAAGACGTGGACGGCAGGCACAGCGGCGCCATCTTGTCAGCTCCCAGCTTCTGAATGTCTTTGTGTGACTGTTTGACACCGTAGAAGACCACACTGTTTGAAAAGTCATTCAGATTAACTGATTATCACAGAACCAATTGCTCTTAAAATCATTTTTACTATAATCAATCAAATTATATAACGCCTATTTCATCAGAGATTAGAATCTGTACAGTTCAATTGATGATTATCACGAAGCATAACAACCTACACCTAGGTACAGGTTAACATCTGATGACATTTCTTCTGGGCTTTTGGTATGCAACAAATGTGTTTTAGAAACACACGTTTATAACAGCCAGAGAAAAGACTAAGACAGAAATCAAGGGTCAAGAGCCCAACTAAAGCAAACACTGATCTCTAACATGGTTACTTCAAATGAAACAATAAATCAACATCTAAACCTTAGTTCATTCTCAATAAGATCTTCTGTAGACGTCTGACAGAAATAAATTCAGTCTGGTTATTAATAAGTGGAGCTGCTGATGCTGTTTGTGGGTTGTTTAATCAGATCTTGAGAGATTTCATGTATTTTATCTCAGTTGATTTCATCTAAGTCTGTGTCTGAAGTCAGTTGTAGTAGTTCTTGTGTTTCTCTTTTCTTCAGTGATTCTGTTTGTTAACAGCAGCTGTTCATCACTAATTCTCAATCAGCACTTAGTTAATCACTTAATTACTTAAATGCAAAGTTTTAAAACTTACATGGTTTAAATCAAGGCAATCTGTTTACTCAAACGGTTTGAGTTAAGTTAACTTGTCGGGTTTTACAGTGTAAGGTTTAGATGTTGATTTATTGTTTCATTTGAAGAAACCATGTTAGAGATCAGTGTTTGCTTTAGTTGGGCTCTTGACCCTTGATTTCTGTCTTAGTCTTTTCTCTGGCTGTGATAACCATGTGTTAGGGCTGGGCGATATATCTAACGATATGATCATGCGCATCTAATCAGTAAAGCTGCTTCCGTGATCACCGCTAAAATCTCCATCACCTGCTTATAATTGGAGTGGCATGTAATAGACAGAGCCGTAGATCGCTGACAAGCCACGCCATATCGCGCGATAATGAACGCGATATGGCGTGGCTTGTCAGCGATCTACGGCTCTGTCTATCAGAGGTGGGACTTTCAAGTAGGGCTGCACGATTAATCGCATGCGATTGTCATGCGTGTCTGATCAGTAAAGATGGTTCTGTGATTAGCGGTAAATGTCCATCAGCTGCTTTCAAATGGAGCCGCACCTAATATACAGAGCCGCAGATCGTTGACAAGCTACGCAATATCGCGTTCATAACCGCATGCGATTAATCTGCGATTATGAACGTGATATTGCACAGCTTGTCAGTGAATTACGGCTTCCCATCACACTAGATGTGGACTGACATTGCTCAGAAGTCAGATGTTGGTTGAAAGTGAAAACCCAACCTCTGTTTGGTGTCAAACTCTAGCGTAATTACTCCAAAAACATGACAATCTTCACTTATTATAAACAAGATTTATTTCTGTCATAAATGTAAAAAAGTTCTTATTGAGATTAACAGAGATGTTGATGGTTTATTGAAAATTATAGTTTAGTTTGATGTCACCATTATGCTGATCAGTACTTAGGAAGTATGAGTCTTTTCAGTGTTAGCGTTCATTTAGCTGCTGTAATTAAACCTGTTACAGCAAAACATTGAGAAAAATATGTCATTAGATAATGTTGGTTACTGGCTGATATTAAAAATGTCTTAATGTAACAATCTGATCAACTGATTTTACCAGGAGTCTGTTCTACGCTATTAATTTAATATTAGTGACTATAGCAGATGTGTTGCAATACACAGGGTCCTGACAATTTATGTTATTTTATTTTTACCTGATCTTTTTAAACTACATTGTTTTAGAATCACTTCAAACCATAGGATGCTTAGACATACAGAGACCTTAAGAATTAGTGTAAGAATCTCAACAATGGTGACATGCTTCATGCCGCAATGCATTCTGGGTGCTATGGATGAGTTTTGCATGATGTACCCAGAATACATTGCATCATAAAGCATGTCACCATTGCTGAGATTCATACACTGAATCTTGATGTTTGTGTGACAAATTTTTTTTAAATTTTTTGAAATTATCTGCTTTAAATTCAACTGGGTGTCAGGCTGTTGACCATTGAGTCACTTTAATAAATAATACTTAACTAACACCACACAGTAGCTTGGGTGAAAACAAGTAATCAGACATATCAATCATCACCAAGCAAACAGCACCATTGAACCACATATTCGTTTGCTGTTTTAGCCACAATAAAGATGACAGCAGCTAAAAAACAACACCGTCAAGTCAAGTGTCAAATTGCACAACTAAAGCCAACACTTACCAGCATTATGGTGACATCAAACCAATCTATTACTTTTAAACAGACACATCCACATCTAAACATCCAATTAAATCTTAATTAGAATGTTATGGAATAATGTTCTAATAATGTTATTGATAAACATTTGTAGAATGTTTTTAGAGAACGTTATCCTATCTTTTGAGAGAACGTTCTGGGAACAAAAATAAAACTACCCGCTAAAAACATTGTTAGAACAATCCACGGGAATGTTCTTAGAACATTTTAGAACAAAGAAAATTCTAGCTGGGAAGTGCCGCTCCATTTGAAACCAGGTGGTGGACATTTACTGCTAATCACAGAACCGGCTTTACTGACAAAGACACGCATGACAATCGCATGCGATTAATCGTGCAGCCCTACTTTCAAGTCACAAGCAAGTCTTCAAGTCATATTCAAGTCCTCAAAGGGTTAAAGCTAAAGAGATAATTAAGTGACTAATTAAATGATGATTGTGCATTAGTGATGAACATCTGCTGTTAACAATCAACATCACTGAAGTAAAGAGAAACACAAGAACTACAACTGAATTTAGCCACAGCCTTCAACTGAAAAAAAAGTACAAGAAAAAAAACAAACACTATGTCACCATAATTGTGGTCAAGGTTTGCTTTAAGTAGTGTCTTGACCCTTTTACTAATTCAAACCAATTTGATTCAAAATAATTGCAATATTGTTTTTGCAACAAACATGTATGCATTGCTGAGTCGAACCTTGCAGTAACAGATGATCTTATGTGTTTTCTGATTATAACTCATGATGACTGAACATCATGAAATTGTGTTTATCTTTGGATAGTAGACTGACACTCAGCTATTCAGCATTGTGATTCTCTTTGTACATATACACTCTTTAATAGATGTTTTAACACAATTTAAACAACGTATTATTCAGCGCTACTTATATAGATTTATATGTTAGGCTAAGTTGCTCAAACAAGTGGTAAAATAAATAACCATGTAGTACTAATATTAAAATCGCAAACATTTCAAATTAAAACTTAAAATTGACAAAAACAGCCGACTATCATGCCTTTTCTTTTGCATTTAAGTTTTAATACAATAAATATTGCATGCCACAAAGAAATTGTTTTTTCACCTCCACCATGAATGAGACGAGAGTTGTTCATTATGTCGCGTTGTTGAAGTAAATTTTATTTTTCCTTGCTTTACCCCGGTCCTAAAGTTAAAAAAAGATGACTGTGTAAAAGAGTATAATTAAATTAAATGCATTTATGGTGAGATTACTACATTTTATTTAATTAAACGCATTTATGGTGAGATTATTATATTTTCATGTCAATCTGTGTTCATTTTGACCATGAACCATGCACTGTCATCCGGTCACTTTAATTCAGCGCGTGCAGCACATCAGAAATACACTGAAAACCCTAAGTTGACTGAACTAAATTTATTGAGTAAACTTGTTGCCTCAATTTAATTGAGTAATGGAGTCTCCCAAAACTTACATATTTAAGTTTATTTAACTTGACGGTTTTGTAGACTACCGAAATCCCTCAGAGGTTTAAATGTTGATACTTGATTCATTTGAAGTCACCATTGTGGTGGAAAGGGTTTGGTTTAGTTGGGATCTTGGTCCAGTTACTTCTTGGGTTAATTTTTCTCTTGCTGCTGTATTGGTGTAGTTTGAAACGCTGTTTTTGTGGTGAAAAAAGACAAATTTAAATGAGCTCAGGTGTTGTTTGATGTTTTTTGTTGATGAGAAAGTCATCACATAATACGTATTTGAGATCATAAAATAAGTTTTGTTTGATATTTTTAACAGGCACCAGGAGTAAAATACTTATTTTAAAGATGGATGAAATGAATGTGTTTGAAATAATTTGAGTAAAAGAATCAATCAAGTACTCACACACACAGACTTCTAGATTTAGCATATGCATCACAATAATGGTGACAAACAAAAGAGCTCCATAGCACAAACTCATCCTTATTTTCCAGCCTTTTTTGTTCTGATTGTCACCATTTATGTGATACATATCCAAAATCTTGATGTCTGTTTGTGACGACACGATCGGTTTTCTAAAAGTAAGTACATTGTTTTATCTACAAAGTTTATATCCATAAAAGTATATCCATAGTTGCTGCAATACATTTTATTTTACTATAATTAGTCACCATTACAAGCAAGATATGTGTATGTTAGATCTCAACTCTCTTTGCCACAGTAACAGTGTTTTACAACACACAAATTACAGCAGCAAGAGACAAGCTAACACCTGAGCTCTTTTAAACTTAATCTTTCTTCGCCACAAAAACAGCATTTTAAAATATACGGTTATAGCAGCAAGAGACAAGCAAACAAAAGAAGTATCTGGACCAAGATCCCAACTAAACCAAACACTTTCCACCACAATGGTGACTTCAAATGAATCAAGTATGCACATTTAAACCTCTGTTAATTCTCAATAAGAGCTTCTCTAGATGTCTGACAGAAATAAAGTCACAGAACCTTGTAAGGAGGATATGTGAACATCTATATCGGATGTACACAAGACATAAAGAAAATTAAAAAAAGACGTCATAAAAACATTTTTTTTTTACAGTGCAGTATAGGGTTTTCTGTATTTTCATAAATATTGTGACAGTTTGTCAAAAGGTCAAGGTTTAAATATGCTGTTATTTGTTTTACTTCAGTGTGCTGTCAAAAATAAGAACATCATTTTCAGTTAAATTTACATGTTGAGTTAACTTATATAAGTACACTTGAAATTAATACCAAGTTAAGTGAACATAATTGTTTAAGTGCATTAAATAAGCATCAAGTTTGGTGAACTGAGTGATTTAAGTACAATCTACAAAACCGTCAAGTTAAATAAACTTAAATATGTAAGTTTTGGGAGACTCCATTATAATGGTACAAAGCAACATGGTTGGGGCATGTAGGCAGCAAAAGGACTCTTTAGCCATTCTTTTAAAGAAAGAAACAGCCCTAGTACACTGTATTATTAATTACAGGGATATTGTTTCAGTTTTCATGTATACTGTTATAATATATGTTTAATATGAATCATACAAGTTTGTCCGTACTCCAGATATTTGGTCTTGAATGTCAGCCAAATCTTCAGCCAAAGTGATTTGTGCGATTTTATTTCCAAAAGATAAAGGCAAGCACAAGGAAACCCACGTGTGAGTGTGTTTGTTCATGTCTGTTACACTGGAAAAATCAACATGCTACTGTTTATTTCTCTAATAACATTGGAAGAATTGTTTGAGTAGTGTAACGTTAATAACTTCATTAGTTTATGTAAGGGTGTAAGTGTTTGTGTTACAAGACATTGTTAGTGTGACAAGTAGCCTATATAAGACATTTTATGACATGGTAGTATTTCCCAAAGCTTGTTTACATGCTACACACTAAACTATCTGTTGTGTTTTGTGTAGCTGCTAGTAGCTAAACACTGCTTACACTGTATGTATCTCTGTTATTTACACAATTGACATCACTGTAAGAATAGTTAATGTCAGATAAAATAATAAATAATAGTGACTGAGATAAAATATTTAAAAACAATTGTAAAGACGATTGACACTAATAGTCTACTCACCAGAGACTGTGACACTGAATCTCTTGTATTTGGTCTCTTCACTGGTCAGTGTTACTTGATGATAGAGTCCAGAGTCTGTGGTTCTGGTGTTTGTGATGGTCACAGATCCAGTCTGATTGTCCAGATTCAGTCTGGTTTTGAGTGTTTTGTCATCATCATCAGTGTCATATATGGAGATTTGGGAAAGCCTGCTGATCTCAGCTATTCGAGAGTTTCCAAACATCCACTGTATCTGATGATAGTTCTGTACTTCAGGAACACCAGTGTGAAGAATGACAAGATTCTCCCTCCATCACTGACACTGACGTCACTTCATCTGTACCTAGAAAACAATCAAGAATATGTTTGTTGACTCACAGATACATTTGTTGATCTTTTGAGTTTTATTACAATTTCAATTTATAAAATGCAGAAGTTATCAAGTTTTTGAAATGGGCCCTTATATTTAAAAACATTTATTTA
Source organism: Carassius gibelio (assembly GCF_023724105.1). Lineage (NCBI taxonomy): Eukaryota > Metazoa > Chordata > Actinopteri > Cypriniformes > Cyprinidae > Carassius > Carassius gibelio. Next base: position 16,677,331 of record NC_068417.1, on the reverse strand, counting down.
TATATATATATATATATATATATATATAATGTATATATATATATATATATATATATATATATATATATATATATATATATATATATATATATATATATATATATATATATATATATATATATATTAATATTATTTTTGGCGATCTTGGTATGAAAAATAACCAAAAATTAACTTGTAGCAAAACTTGTCATCAGTTCTTCCTTTGCTGTGTCAATATATAATTTTAGTATGTGCTGCTGAAGCGATTTAGGCATTTTCCATTAAGTAAACAAATTGACAAAACTAAAAATGACAATAGTTAAACAATAAAGAACTGAATACACCAAGTTGTATTGGATTTTCTTACTTTTCTAAGCTATTTATGTATTTAGTTATTTTTTATGTCCTTGTGTGATTGACAGGATTCGATTTTAGAGTTTAAGATTAACAAAAATTTGTTTAGTCCTAGTTTATAAATTGTTAATGGAGATGATGATTTTGCAATTGTACTGTCTTGATTAATGCTTAATTTGCTATAAACAGATGTACTGTAACCTAAGTAGTAATAATGCTTTTGCTTAAGTATAAAGATGTAACCCTGTGATTAATGCTATATGGAAAATGTATTGTGTAACTTCACTAACCTTAAGAAAACTGCTTACTTGCATGAAATGTATGTAAAGACTGATTTAGAGTAGAAACACTTATGTATTAGAAATAGTTGTTATGATAAATGGACAATATAGTATTTAAGGTGTATTTCACAGACGGTTAAGAGGAAAAAGAAGAGGAAAAGGGCTAAAGCAATGCGACGTAAACAACTGAAAGCCTCGGCAGAGGAGTTGGCAGCACTCCAGGTGATGACATCAGAAGAGCCAGCGTTCGACGTCTGTGTATAAAAGACAGAGAGAGAGACTCGACAGACGGATACTGAACAAGCACAGTATCCCTCGACGCCTGATACCAGCTGATTATACCTTGATTTTGTAACTTTACTATTGTACTTTGATATAACTTTTGTTAACTTTAATAAAACTTGTATTTTATTAATGACAAGTTATGGTCTGCAAGAGTAGTAATTTAAGATCCGTAAGCAAGAACTGACCACAGGGAAGTCTACTGAGCAAGTTGTAAGTATTTTTAAATGCTTATAGTTTTGTCCAGGGTCGACTTTCCTTACCTACCTGAGAATAATAAAGAAACAGGTTAAAGGTGTATAGATAAAGGAGACACCATAAAACAAAATAATTCATAAGTAAATCATATAATGTAAGTTGAAATAGTGAACCACAACTAACAACATGTTGGGAAGAAAACAACATTTCAATGGGTATTTTAAATGCGTATTTTAATGGGAATAACAGTGAAACAATGGTGGTTTTTAACAAAACATTGCTCCGGGTTTCTGCGGGCTTGTAAAAGGTAGTAAATTAAATTATGCCAAATTAAGGCCAGTAAAAAGTAGTAAACGTCATCTGACAAGGTAGTACATTTTCGAAGCCCCATCTAACTGGGTCTATATCATGGGTGTCCAAACTACGGCCCGCGGTCCAGTTTTCATTGGCCCGCAGCCAGGGTCCGAAATTAACACCCGCCAAGTGCGGTTAGATTTTCAGTTTGGCGAGTAAATCTCAAAAGGCTATCCGCCACACTGGCGGGTGAATGTTCATCATACCAAAATAGTAATAAAAAAATATTACAATTGCCTTTTGTAATGTTATGATGCCTGGAAATTAGTTCAAATCTCCTGCGAATCTAGAGCGAGCAAGCAAAAGCGTTCACGCAAACTGTGTAGCGAGCGCACGGCAGAGAGGGAGAGACCTTGCTTTTTATTTACAACATTTCATAAAGCCTTGTTTTTTCATGTTATGTCACTAGTTGGTGCTCTATCAGGATCTTTAGGACAGACGTACTCTCTATGCACCCTTATTTTATTTTTTAAATAAAAGGAATATGAAGTTTAACCAACAAAATGTATTTTTTCTATAATCTTCATATATGTTGAAAATTATTGTTCAGTATTAAAAGCAAACTTTCCAATGTACTTGTCAGTTTCTGCTTTTTTCACACATATATATCTCACACGTTTTCATGCATAAAAGCAGAAGTAACTGCAGCTTTTTTGACACTTTTCGCTTCAGTTTCGTGAAAGAACTGCTTATCATCTTCGGTTAAAGTGTATCTTCAGTTTCTGAAGTGTTTTCCCCCTTCTCTTCTGCTATCAAGTGACCACTGCTTCTACGTTTGCACGAAAAAAACATGTTTTATTAATATAAAAACTGAAATCCTCAGAAAAAGCTTCAGATTGTTACTGAACTGATCTGTTGTTGCTTTAGCTGCTCAAATTTCATATTTGAAATTACAATATATGACAAAAGCTGTCTCAACAAAATGCTGTTTGTTACACTCAAAACAAAAGCACAAATAAAAAGACAGTACATTTATCAGTTTAGACCATGCAGGCAGTGTGCATGCAAAGTCCTAAGTGTACATCTCAGAATAATGACCAGAGCTTCTAATGACTTTACCAATTAGTGATTATATTTCAAAATGTTTGCCCCCAGAATGAAATTTTTGGGAGATTTTTTATCTTCCCTGGAATATGATTTTGATGCAATTTTGCCATTTTACCTAGAAATGTGACTAGGCCAGTTTTGCCTGTGGTTTTGAATACCAGATGAGCTGGTTTTGTTACACAGACCTGGCAACCCTGCCTCTACTCTTAAACACGGCACTATTTGAGGAGCCAGTCATTTGTAGTAGTGTCCAAAACCATAGTGGACATTATTGAGTGCACTCATTCAATCCCATAATGCACCACAATAACAAGTTCATTATTGATGTACACTCAACAGCTAGAGAATACCCACGATGCACTGTGAGGGTCATGATGAATGAACATTTTCCAAACCGCCGGTCCAATGTGGCAAAAGTGTAATATCTTGCAGGGACAGATTTATTTTTAATTAGTTTCTGGACTTGGAAACATTTCAGATGCATTGCTGTCTATGGAGGGTCAGACAGCTCCAGATTCCATCAAATTTAAGGGTTTGAAACGACATGAAGGTGAATAATTAATGACAGAATTTTTATTTTTGGGTGAACTAACCCTTTAAAGAGTGAATCATTTTTAATCAAGGTTTATACTTGCTAGTTTCCACATTCAAGATAAATATTTTCATTACTACTGGAGCTAGTCAATGAGGGTGATTTCGAACACCATGTCTTTGTGTATATAAAGTCTTTGTCTGAAGCAAATGAGAGACCTGACTCTGATTGAAGAGCTGAACACAATGGAGATACTTGGTCAGCCCAAACATCTGTAGATCAGTACATGAAAGAAAACTCCTGTGGTTCAACAGTCAAGGCAGAAACATGCTAAAATAGATATCAGACTAAGAGAACAGAAACTGACACATTTATTTTTGAAACTGTGTGACTGTGCTCAGTTTTTTTTCCTTCTCTGCTTCTCATTTCATGTTCAAATTTACTTATTGTTTTTTACACATGTGGTCAGTGCTTTAAGTGGGCCGGTACGCACCGGTACTCAGTACCGCCACTTCCAAATATAGCTCTTGAGCGTACCGCCACCTATCTGTGCGCCCAGAACGTGCTTTTAGTAGGGATGTGCACATCGATGCTGCAGTATCGATATATCGATACTCAGAAGCTTCTATTTTGGTATCGATATTTTCTGCAAAGTATCGATACTTAATTATATTTATAATTTATTTATAACTAAATGTTTAAAGCAGTGTGTGCAGGCACATCGGGACGGTGTGTAAATGATATAAAAAGAAAAGGTCTCGCGGACACGGTGGTATGACGTTAACACCGATTGGTCTGCGGCTGCGCGCAGTGCAATGTACCATTCACCATCACAACACGGCATGCAAGGTTGTGACTTGCGTGAAAGATGACAGCAGTACCGCTACTCCCTATGCGCAGAATACCCAGTCTGCGTAGGGCACCAACTCCCAGAGGGGTTTGGACTGCACCATTCTCCCATCCGCGCTCGCGACCGCTCGCACCTCATGTTTGCGGCTGAACGTTCATAATTGATGGATGGACATCTATGCCCAGGTAAAGGACATCAGCAATCCGGCGCAGAGAAAAGAAAACTAAAGAAAGTAAAAAAATAAAATAAACAAAGGCATAAAGTTGGCTTGACGTTGGACGTTCGAGAGTCTCAAATTTAGGGACCATCTCTAAAGTTACATGCGATATTGGTATACACTTTTCTAACGTCAGTAGCATTTGAGGAGAATGACTAACAGTCATAAAAACAACTGTAATTGTTAATCTAGGTGTCAGCTATAATGCACAATTGAATTGAATGTTTGATATTTATTAAAATAAACTGTAAATCATATGTAAATTATGCTACTTTTTCACGTGGGCTCAAACGCAAATTTGAAGCTCAATAGCATTTGAGGAGAAAGACTTGCAGTCATAAAACAATTGTAATGTGTTCATTTAGGTGTCAGCTACAATGCACACCTTATAAATTTTTTATATATATTAAAATAAATTATAAGTCATTTAGGTTCAAATCTAGGCCCGTTTATCAATTTCAGGCACATTCCTTTTTTTTCAGGTTCCCTTACGAAAATTACCCATGGTTTTAACAATAACACAACAAATCATAGTTCTTGTAGCCATGGTAACTGGCTACAAGTAACATGGTAACATGGTAACTATATATATATATTAAATTAAGATTATTTAAAAAAAAAACATACACTTTAAAAATTATAAGCAGTATTGATATCGGTATCGGAATCGCTAAAATTGTAACAAAAAGTATCGGTATCGTATCGCATGGAAAAAATGTGGTATCGCCCATCCCTAGCTTTTAGCGTACCAGTACGCTCATTTGGACATCTGTTTTAATAGAGGTTTTAATCTTTTGCCTCAGCTGCCGCTTTTCAGAGCGCCCTGGCCTTCACAATGCAAGCTTCCTAATTCGTCCACCGAGAGCAGAGACTACATTACCCATAAACCCTTGAGTTTTACAAGTGAAAACCGCATGCGTCGCTTTTTCCGCTGTCAGTGTCAACAACTCAACGTGGCCGGAGAGGGTGTGTGAAATGCGCACACTCGGCTCGGTAAAAAGACAAATACAGTGAACAACACTTAATATGCTCTCTTGGCTTCAGACTCTGAGTACTAAAACATCACGATCAGAATCAGATGACTCGCTGGCTGACACCCCACCAAACCTGAATGATATTGCTGCAGGTCAGACGCAAGCTAATGAAGTAATGCAGTAGCTCTTTCTAAGGGTATTTTTTCAAAATCCTTTTGCACATTTTATTTATTCTCAGTAGCTCTTTCTAGCTCAAGCAAATCCACAAACTAATAAAAGGATTTATTATTTTTTATAAGGTCGTCTGTTGACTGCTGTATATAAAACCCCTTTATTATAGTTTTTGTTACCTCAGGGGATGAGGGGAGTCATCAAAAAAAAAAAAAAAAATTTTTTTTTCATATATATATATATATATATAGAGAGAGAGAGAGAGAGAGAGAGAGAGGCTATAATAGAGTACCGGCACCTCTGTTGGGCCACTTAAAGCACTGCCTGTGGTCAGCATCTTTCTAGAACTTTAAACAGAAACAACTGCAACCATAATGAGGTTAATGTTTGCCATCTTTTAATTAAAAGACAATTTTAAGGTTTGGATATGTATTACTATTTTAAGTGTATCTCTCTGCAGACACAGTTTTAGAATAGTATAGTCAGAATATTTTTATCCAAGTTGTGTCATTTATTTTTATTTATTTTTTATGTTTTTTATGTTTTTTTATTGATTGTATTTGTTTAATGTAATTATTATTTTTTTTTCGCAGTTAATGGCCTAGTGGTGTCTGTTATTTTCTGAAAAATGTGTCTGCTTAATGAACAAGCAGAATTCAAAGGTGTAAATGTAACCAAAAGAAAGATGATACTATTTTGTACTAAATAATTAATTGGAGAGGATATGACTGGGAAGTATAATTTCATCTGATGGCAGCAGGATATTGTGTTGTGGGATGCAGAATACTTGACCATGCAGGATGTGTGGATTCATTTTTACTAAAGATGTAAAAATAATTGAATCAGCAGTTAGAAAAACATGAATGAGCTGAATGAAAGTATTACATTTGCATTTATTCATTTAGCAGATGTTTTTATTCAAAGAGACTTACATTTAGAGAATATTACAAAAGCATGTGTTGGGTTGGTGTTTATTCGTTTGTACTAGATCACAATAATGAGGCAGAAAAAATAAATATATCTACATGTTTATTTGAATGTAGTACAAAACGGACATAAAGCACAAATCTTTAAAATAATTTGAAATATAGCTTGCATATCAACATTTTCATCAAGAACTTCAGGAATATTGTAAAGTTTCAGGCAGGTAAGTTTGATCAGGGTTGGAGGTAAACTCTGCAGTAAAGTGAACCTCGAGGACCACAGCTGAGGGTTGGTTAGGGTTATAGTGCTGTGAAATCCAATATAATAATAAACTCAATTTACGATAATTCTATCCATTTACTATAGAATTATCTTAGAATGGAAACTATGATATCAAAGGTCTGTGTGAGATTCCTCTGACATGAAATGTCCATCTACTTCACACAAACACATCCACACTAATAAATTAATCCACCTCTTTTCTTATTTTTTGGTATTTGTGTTCAAGAAAAAAGACAACCCTTAAACAGAATCACATATTGATCAATGTCTCACAGCGACTCCTGCATACACCACGTCCTCCTCCACTTGAGCTTTCTATAATAAAACACAAACACGTTCATGTCACATACTGTAGATGTGTTTATTGAAGTATTACTGACCATTTATAAAAAGACTAAACATAAATGTTTCTGATCTTGTGCTGTTGTGTGTGTGATTATGCATTACACACACATTTACACTCATACAAAATAATAGAGAAATAATAGAGACACACAATATACAGTCAAAAATTCACTTACTGATTTCTGTGCTTTTCTTTTGTGGAATGTCGGATCAGCATAAGTGATCTCTTCCTCGCGAGCCTCAACTGTTTCACAATGATAGAAACAAAACACTTAGTTAATTGATGTTGGAGCATTATTGTTGCATTTTTATGAAATAATACAATAAATTATAATCAGTACTTTTCTACATGGTTTTAATGTTGATGACAGGTATTTGTACAGTTGTATAGGTAACACTTGCCTTTTTGGTCTGTTTTTCTGTGTATCTTGCAGAAGCAGCACACCACGACTACGATCAACAAGAATATAACAGCAGCAGCAGAGATTGAAAGTATATAAATTATGGGTAGGCCCTTATCTGTAATGAACAAAATGAGCCATTAGTCCAACTAAACCTGTCCTTCTAATCTACAACAAAATGCCACTAACTCAGATTGTATAAATAATTTATACATTTTATTTCATGATTTACTAATTGACTTATTCTTTGAACATTTTGAACCTAAATTAAATAATGTGCTTCTTGTGGTAACAGTTAATTAATAACTAGCTTAATCCAAGTCAAAAAATATAATTTAAAGTGACTGAATAAACCTGTTAATGAATTAGTTTAGTCGAAGTAATTTTTCTGTGTTAGATCAAGTCAACATAATATATCCTTGAAATATTTGCAGCCGAACCATTTTTTTTTTTTTCAGTGTTCATTTCAGATGTCAGGTTCAGGTTAAGACCGTCAGTTCAGATCCGATTTTGTTCAAATTTGTGCATATCAGATTGTCGTCCAATCATATATTGCAAGTATGAAATGACAAAAAAAGCTAAAATCATATTGTATGGAGATAAAAAAAAATGTATAATTCTAAATAAATAGATCATGATAGATAACAATATTCAGTGAAATGTGGTGTTTCACGAGTTCACCCTTAAATCTATTCTGTTAGCAAATAATAAGTATATTTTGGCATGCTGTCCTGGGGAAAGGCTCCAAGCCGGGAATAAAGCCCAAACCCAAAGAACTCCCCCTGTCCCAAATGTGGAATAAAAATAGATTAGGAGTGAGGAGTTGGGCTGGAAGCACAATGACAGAAAATTGTGGCAGGACAGAGGTAAGTAGGCTGCATTTATATACACGTATTGTGCTAGTTAAGATGGTTTGCTTAACGAGTTGCCAAATTGGTTGATTATCTGATCTCGCTCGTCAAACCTTGTCAATAAAACATAATTTATCTGATTGTCCATGCAATTGTGGATTGTCAGCATCTTGACACAATAAATTTTTCACAATTCACAAATGTGGACAGCAATTCAAGCATGCCCAGAAAGCCATTCATAAATGCACAGTAAGAAATTGACAAATGCATGTAGAGATCTATAAAGGTATAGGACGCGTTTCACAATTGAATTCCAGGTACAGTTTTGGTTGTGACAAAAAGATCTTTGCAAATATTCTTTTATTTGCAAATCTCATTTTATGTATTTGTACATTTAATACATGTTGGTGAAACACTTTTTTTTGTGGATTTCATTTTATTTGTCAATAAGTTTCATTTTTTTGTTAATCTCTTTACATTTATTTGTGGATCATAATATATTTATTAGGAATTATGCCACAATTCTATCTTCATAATATTGACACAGTTATATTCAGTTTGCTTCAGTTATCATGGACTTTTAGTTTGCTTTCACTATAGTGTTTATTTTCCCGCCACTCCTTGGTTGTCATGGTTTCTGTCATTATTAGTTCATTTGTGTCAGCTGTGTTTCATTAATTACCTTGGTTGAGTTCCTATTTATGTTGTATCTTTTTGTCACCTATTTTCTGGTCACTGTTGCATGAAGGGTGTTTTGCTTCTGTCTGTTAGAACAGTACTATTAAACTTTGAGTTTTGGAATTTAATTCATTGTCTTCATCGGTCTTCCTGCATTCATCCATGGCTGGACCTCTAAATGAATACAATTTTGTAACCTACACTGAGGTGTTTTGCCATCTAGCCATCGCTAGTTCCTTTGATGACAAAACCCTGAAGGCATTGTTCTGGTTTGGAGATTATTACCATCCTGTTGACCTTCCAGACACCTTTGGTCTTGACTGGAGGGATGCCATCATTAAGTGAAGAGGACAGTGCTGACTCCACAGTGAGTCTGACCAGGGGTGTCCATGACATCAGCAGGTGAGACCAGTGAATATGGACCATGAGGAATGATTGACTGACTGGATAACAGAGGCATTGACTCTCACCCGATACCTTTTTCATCAATGCTTCTAGAGCGCAGTAAAAACTCTATGGACTATGATTTAGTAACTTCATCATCCTACATGGACTGTGTGACACTTACTGTTTTCGTGCCAAGATTCGTATTGCCACCATCACCACAAAGCTCCGCTAGTCCTCCAAAAATGGAGAAAGGCAACTGGGCTGGTTTTGTTTTAAGACCTGGCAAGCTGTCAGTATGTCTACCCATTCTAGTTGTTTAGCCAAGTGTATAGTGCAAATGCAGATATGGGTCACTTTTAAAAGATGTAAGCTGGTTATCAAAGTTCACAAATTGGAAATGTGCATCAAGAGGTAAAATGTAAATATGGTCTATAGTGTGCCACCCCAGGATTTTTACTTGCCCCGTGGCCATCCATTCTGTAGCAGGTGAGATCAGAGCCTGTTGTTAAGATGGCTGCTGACCGCTTGTATTACATAGAACTTGTAAATATGATCTAAAATAAAATTGAACAACTTTGTTGCACATTTATTTGATCTTCAATCAATTAATTGGCAAAAGCTATCACTCCACCACCTGCTTGACCTCATTAAAGACAGTCATTTGGTGTTGTACTAACATGAATGAATGAAACCGACAGTTGCCGTCAATTTGTCCAAATTAAGGAACCATTGTACTACAAGAATTAAACAGTTAGCTCTAAGGGAAACTGGCCCCAGTTTAACCCTCTCAGGCTCAAATTAAGTTTTAGTAACTTAGAGACTTTAGTAACCTTTAAAGTTTTTAGTACTCCAGATACATAAAATATGTATCTGGAGTAATAAGGTTTTAAGTTACTTTACTGTTGCAAATCTGCAACGCCTGCCTTGAGAGAGCTAAGAAAAATAAAGCAAATATCGTTACTGAAGTACCTGGACATGGCTGACAATGTTCACTGATGTTCAGATGTGTGGTCTGGTTTCTGATGGGATTGTTGATCACACAGCTGTAGCTGTTTTTCTCCTGATATTCCACCTCCAGAGGTAGAGAGAGACTGATGCTGAGATCAGACACACTGATGCTGGACAATAAACTGTTTCCTTTGTACCAGGAGAGAGTTACATGACTCACATTCACCACTGAACACAACAATGAACAATATGATGAAGATGATGAATGTTGTGAAGAGATGTTGCTGATGACAGGAACTGGAAGATGAGCTGAGAAGAGATAGAGAACATGAATCTGATGGCACAAGCTGACAGGTATTTAATGCAGTCTGCTAAAAATCACATAATTTACTGCAAAGCACAAACTTTTTTTTTTTTTTTTTTTGAGCTGAGCTGATTTTGGAGCTTATATGATTTCTGGCATATGAATAGTCTGGTTCAGACTGGGTCACTATAAAAAGTCTCGCAGTGAAATCGTGAGATATGGAAATGGATTTTCTTTATTATAAAACACAGTCTGTATTTATCAGTTCCTAAGTGAAAACCATACAGACAACAAAACCATAAAGAATATCATAAAATTCATTATGACGCTTCATTTTCTATGAAGAATATATTATAGAATTATATTATATAATAGTTTGCTGTTTGTATTTAGGATGCATAAATGCTAAATTGAAATACATTCAATTAAATTAGCCTTAAAAAGACAAAAATCTCTTTTGTAATACCGATGTATAGCTAAAAGTGCAGCAACTGACTAAACACCTACACAACAGACAGAGTTAATTCTACATAATTCTCTACTCACCATAGACTGTAAGATTGAATGTGTTGAGCAGAGTATTTCTTCTGCTGCTGGTGACTGTATAACGTCCAGAGTCTGTGGTGCTGGTGTCTGTGATGATCAGAGATCCAGTCTGATCCAGCTTCAGTCTGTCTCTCAATCTCTCATCAGCACTATCATTATAAAATGTGCTCTTATTGTTCTTTATGTTGATATCAGCAATGAGGATTCCTCCAAACCTCCACTCGATCTCATCATTCGTCTGTATATCAGTCACATTTAGAGAGACAGAATCTCCCTCCGTCACTGACACTGACTGCACTGCATCAACACCAAACACTCCTGAAGGACAAACACAAACACTTTCTCAGAGAAAGACTTTTGACATAATAAAATATACATTGTTGAAATATATAGTTGCTATAATACCATTTGAAAAATTTATATTATTAACATTAATAATAACTAATTTTACTATGGGGATTTTATAAATGTTATATATTCTAGCAAAAAAAAAAAAATTATGTGAAATGAATTTATCACTATAGAAAAATGGCAGCTTTCTGAACAGCAGCATGAACAGAAATGAATTTGAGTATTAATATATTAGTATAATATACACAGAACTGAAGCCTAATAGTAAAATGGTCAAACTTACCAGCCAGACTCCATGAGCACAAACAGAAGAACAGAAACGTGTCAATCATTTCCTTTAGGATTTGACAGAACAGTCTTAAATGATAAGTGACAGAAGAGCTGAAGAGGAGTGAGCTGCTGATCTGGAAATGGTTTCGAGAAACTCTCAGTCAGTATAAGATCCTCTATAAGCACCTCCCTCACAGACTGAACATGACTTCTTAAATCTGGACTGTTTATTCCTGACAAAAGAATGAAGAAAACTACTTCTAAAGACTTGACTTAAATATTCTCAATTTATATTACAGACATCCTCTCTAAACCTCTGAGCTTGTGTTTTTGAATAATAGCCTTGTAGACTCTGCACTGAATAGACATGTTCAACTGATATCTGACTGGAAGAAGTGTTTATTGGTTAGAAATGTTGTCCAACTGGAAACAAGGAACAGCAAACAATGAAAAGCAATAATACACAATACTTTAATACATAAAAGACACATTAAAAGAACAACTTTCTGCTTCCTATGAGTAGCTATTACAGTCTTCGCTTTCCTTATCACAGATAAGTAAATCATGTATATAAATTAATTTTACATTTAGTAACCAGAAACATGTACACACTGATGAAATATGATTACAGTAAAAGTACAAGTACTTGTGAGCATCCCGTCCACAGCATAAGTGTGGAAGTTTTTTTTTTTCTCTAAATAAATTATAATCTGTTCATGTCAGTAAATAAATCAAACATTGTATGTAAACCTAAAAATCATGCAGCGTAATAAGGAAGTGGTCAATTTTATGTACAATTAATTAAAATTTATGATAAAATAAAATGGAGCTATCAGTTTACGAGGGTTATCCTGTTAAAATAACAGGTTTTTTTTTTTAGATCTAAAGCAACAAAAACCAAGAAAAATGTGTCACAGTCTAATTTCCTTCTCAGGTAACCGGGTATGAAACCTGAAACATTCCCTTTCAAGGGAAATCCATCCATATTAAAGCAGTCAAATCTGACAAATGTGGACTGTGAGGACCATGACACTAGCACAAACATCTAAAGGCACACCCTTCCAAGTGGAGTTGCCTTTGACACCTTTGACAACCTGCACACCTCATAGACCAAAAAATTGCATCTGTGATCCGATAATTTTTTTTAAAATATGTACAATATGTATACAAATCATATGTATATATACATACAGAAATTATATGACCAATGTAATATGATCACATATTACATCAGGATTTAATGGTTTTAATGGTTTAATGGTTTTAACAAAAGCCACCAACAGAAGGTGACCAACAGGCACCATTACAATTTCCATCAAAACAAATACAGTTTCATTATAACAAGTAAAACCATTACAAATTATGTGATGGTTTCCATTTATTTATTCAGTAGGGGATTGAAATAAATGTATTATTGTATGAACTAAAATACTTGAAATCTATAGAAAAAGAGCAGAAGGCAAAATGTATAATATGACAATAATAAGCATAAACTTAGAATCTAGAAACTTGAAACAACAGAATTCTTCAATTAGAGTATTCACATGTCTTTCTCTCGATGTGTGTGTGTTTGTTGTGTTAATCAGACTTATCAACTTATAAGCAATTTCATTTACTCTATTTTCTAACTCAAAAGGCCTATCTCTCAAATGTAACCCATTGTAGAATCACTGTTGTCTCGTTATGAATGAATTGAATATTCATGTCAGACAATGTAGTAATAAATAGCAGTGGTGATTCGGACTAGGGGTGTCCTGGGATTTTAATATAGTGCTCATAGACTATATGCTCTAAAGCAGAGATGGGTAACTTTGATAGTGACGAGGGCCAGCATTTTTTCTCCTTACCAAGGGGCCAGATTACTAATCCAAGTTCACACGCCTTTTACATTGTGTTACTCAATTTCCTTTTTATTGAAGGAAATTAAAGTATAATTAATGTAATTTGTTTTAAAAGGTTTTATTAACTATCAAACTTGTGCAGTTAATCTAATTCAGAAGGGAATCTTTGTTTCAGTTTTCAGCAATATCACCCCAACAAATAAACATCTCAGTTGCATGGTCTGTAAATTTGCAGCAAACAAATGTAAAGAGGTCCTATTTTTTATAACAGAAAAGGGCTTATTAAAAATAAATAAATAAATAAATAGTTATTCCAAATCATACCATAAAATAACTAGGTAACTGCAGGATTTTCTAATCTATATTGCAGTTTTTGTCTTTCTGTCCCAAAAATGTAAGACCTCTAATAATTAAGACGTTATGTATCATTTAAGAGTTTACATGGCCTTAAATTGAAACGATTTAACTTAGGCCTAAGTGTTTTTAAGGCCTCGCAGAAACCGAACATAGTTCAGTGGAAACATTTCATTCATGCATTTGGCAAAAAGCTTTTGTTGACAATGATTTTTACCTTTAAAATATGCGGCAAGTGCAACTCTGGCGTCCCTGATGTTTGTGGTAGTTGTGTGATGACGATTTAAATAACAGATTTCCAAACACTACAAACATATAAGTATCCCCTTGAACTTGGTAAAAAGATAATCTGTTTAACATCTTGACTGGAAAATGCTGTATGATCGGTTTTTCATTTATTATTTGCTTATGATAGTGAATGTTTACATTAGAGTGCACGTCCTACTCCTATTATAGAGTAACTTATATGTATAAAACCACTGAAAATAATAGGAGCAGCTGGAAACTAGCGACCTCTCCTGGTTGGAGATAGTATTAAACTTTAAGCAATCTTACTTTCAAACATGACTTACATTTCAAATATTTAAAAAGCATTTAAAAATGTGTATGTATTGTACAAAGCTTTAATGCATTCTGTAAAGCGTTAATGCATTCTGTATAATGGGGGGGGGGGGGGTTGCTGTTGGCACAGTGGTTAACCAGAAGAAGAAAAAAAATGGCACGTCATGCCAAAAAGGTTGTCGATCACTGTATTATACTCACACACATTATACATTTTCCTAGACCGCCATATACAATTTATAACATTTCATACAATGTTAATGAAGCATATCATGTGTTGTTTCAATAGATTGAAGAGATTCAGCCTCTCTTACAATTTCAGGTCAGGTAATTTTTGTTTTTTGAATTAGTTGAAAACCCAAATATGCTCAATCCTATTGTTAAGAATATGTTAAACTTAGAAAGAAAATACATGTACACTCTCAGAAAATAAAGTACATAATTGTACCTTTAGGGGTGCAATAGCTTGTCACTGGGGCCGTACCCTCAAGGGTATATAGGGAACAAATTTGTACCCTTATGATTTGTACCTTAAGAGACCAGTTTTGTACCTGTGGTGACAATTTTGTACCTTTATTTAACAGTACAAAAATTCACCCTTCAAAAAAGGTACAATCGTTGACTATAACGAGATATGATTTTATATATACACACATATTAACACACACACACGCTGAATTAATAAAATCAGAATTTACTAAATCCTTTTCATTTTAAAAACAATGTCTAATTATAACATAGAAATTATCATCTACTGAGTGAGTGTAATTTATCTGAAAATCAATTTCATCTCCTGGTTTCAGCATCAGCCTTGACACTGCATGCATGAAAGTGACGCTTATAGGACAAAGGATCCACATAGTGTCTTTATTAAAGAAATACTTGATTTGCCAAAACAATGGAATAGACTCAGAATCCAGTACATCTCGACGTCGGTTACTTCTATGCCTGCTTCTGATATTTTTTGAAGGACCTCTTTGGTTGAAAGCCCTGTAAGAACCAGAGGTGGAGAGTCCAGGGGCCAAAGAGTAAAAGTCCTGCCATATTTTTTGTTCCACCCATGAACTCACCAGACGATTTCATCAGAGGAGGAACCAAGTCATTCCTCTCAAGTCACAAATGACTCTCAAGTTAAATCCCAAGTCCTCAAAAACTTAATGAGATAATTAAGTGACTAATTAAATGATGACTGTGGATTAGTGATGAAAACCTGCTGTTATTGAGAATTACAGAGGATCAGATGTTGATGTTTTATTGGTTAAAATGATGGCACCATCATGGAGATCAGTGTTTGATTAAGTTGTACTCTTGACCCTTGACTTGTTGTACTAGATCTGTCTGTAGCTCTGCATGTGGAGAAGACAGAACTGTGATATATGAAGACTTCAGATGTATAAGCCTCTAAGTGTAATCTGAAATCTTAATCTAAAATTTGGATTTTTATCAAGCTCCTATGCTTAGGTTGAGTCATCTTACTTCAATTGCAATGTGCACGTCCTTTTCCAGGCCATTAAAGTGAAACAACAAATATAGGAGCCTGATAAAATTCCTAATTTTATATGAAAATTTCAGATGGCACTTAGAGGCTTTTGTATCTGAACTCTTCAGTCACAATGAGCTGGTTTAACTATATCTCAATTTTTTTTTTTTTGCCTTTCTTATCACATGTTTAGCTTTTGAATAATTCCAGTGAGACTACAGCATACACACAAAAAGAAGCATTGCTCTAATATTTACAGGGTATGAATTATAACCAAGAACCAGCATATGAATCTCTACAATGGTGACAATCAACAAAATGCTTCATGTTGCAAAACATGAATTACTCCCATAATGCACTGCAGTGTGAATAATAATTTTGACCACTATTGAGGATCACATGATAAACGTTCATGGCTAAATGCCTAAGTATTTTTTTTCTAAATATTGAAGGATTCTATGGTGGCATTTGCATAATGAGATTTCTCTCTTTTTTGTGAAAGTGACATACAGTTAAGTGTGGTGACCCATACTCAGAAATCATATTCTGTATTTAACCCATCCAAAGTGCACAGACAGAACAGTGAATACACAGCAGTCCTCTCTAACAACTAAGACATGAACTATTCACTTAAAACATAATCAACAAATTTAATCAAGATCATACAGTCATCAAAAGCATAAGTCACCTGCTAAATCAAAAGTTGTATCAGCATTATATGTTTGCTGCAAAACAATAACGTAATTGCTTAGAAGCAAATTTATAAAAACAGCTTAAAGGCTCAAGAGCTCAACTGAAGCAAATACTCACCACAATTATGGTGGCAAAGTTTTGTCTTTCCTTTCAATTGGTTTCATCCAAGGCTGTGCTTAAAGTCAGTTGTAGTTCTTGTGTTTCTCTTTTCTTCAGTGATGTTGATTGTAAACAGCAGGGGCATATTCAAGTTCAAAACGGTGCGCAACGTTTTGCTACGGTTTCCGGGTTGAACGTCATGTTTCCTGGAAACGGCGTGCACCGGTGTGCAACGGGGTTTGAGATCAAGGGGCAAGGAACTCGACCGGAAGTTGAAGTCGGGTGGGGGCTGCCATCTTTTAGCAGAACTTCACTTGCGTTAGCATTCCCATTGACTCCCATTCATTTTGGCGTCACTTTGACAGCGAATAACTTTACATCTGAAGCGTTTAAAGACTCTGTTTGTCCATTATTTATTTCTAAAGATACATGACAATGTATAAAGGGCTCCATTACCTTCTATGTTACATTATGGCCCCGTATAAACAGTTTTTGTAAAAAATAGGCTAACGATTGCGTCATAACCACTCGGCTCTCTGTCGCATTACCGTACAGACAGGAGGAGAAGCTCGCAGGCAATTAACTTAATATGGCGTACTGGCGTTACATTTTAAAATACTATACAAAATAATTAATCAGAATACTTACTCCTGCTCACTCACGACAAAGAACTCCCCGCTCGAGCTCGCCGTCTCTGCAAGATTAACGATGGCAGTTTGCACGCACAGCCACTTAGAAGATTTACATCTGGCAGACAGGTTGCTGACGTCGTCAAGCTTCGTTTGAGTCTGCGCGTCAGAAACGGAAGTGCTAAAAAACGCTAAAACTGGGCTTCATTTGTCTCAATTGAGTTCCAATGGGGTCGCTGTGTCCATTTCTTTTACTGTCTATGTTTGAGATGCATTTTCTCTTGTTTGGTGGGTGTGTCAGAACTGCAGTCCAATCAGCAGCAACATGTATATAAAGCACGCGGTATTAAAGTGAACTCGCACAATGGCTTCAAGGAAAATAATGTACAAATGTGTTCGTTGCAGCTCGGTATACGCAACAACTGAGGATATTAGAAGACATGTTTGTCCTAAGTTTTAATGTAAAAATATAGGATATCAACATGATGTAGTTGTTTATATTTTTAGCTTCATTGCAAGTGTATGACATTTGGTATAGAAATAAACGATGGTAATTAAGTGCTTTTCCTAAAAATGAGAAAGAAAATAGAGTATTAAAACCGTATGAACTACAAATAAAGTCAGAATGTGAGGCTAAATAGATGGCTCCGAAAATTCTTCACAAAGAACACAAAGAATGGCCTTCTCAGCTGCCATAGTTGCAACTTGCATCATCAGAACAGTGTGTTCAACGCTCCACCGTTTCTGTTTAAAAAACGTTGTGGAACGTTTTGTCGGGCTGAACGCAGCCCAGGTGTTCATCACTAATGCATCATCATTTAAAGAGCCACACAGATGGGAAATCAAAAATTACCTGTATTACAGTGTATGATGTAGCTGTCCATCAGTGTAAACAATGTGCAAAGTAATTAAACCAAAAAGTACACGATTTATAAAGTTATTGGCTTCTAAAGTAAGGAGTCGACTCTGAATCACTGAAACGAGTCGTTATAGATTTCAAATCTTTTGCCCGTCTCTATGTACGTCACTAGGAACACTTTGCATAATAATCTCCGCCTACCGTCTTGAGAGAAACGGAACTCTGACCAGCCCCACCCCCCACACAGACGCTCTGGTTGGTGTGATAGTGTCATGTCGAGGAGACAGTGTGTTTTTAATTGTAAAGGCAAGTTTGTTTTATTTTCACTGCCAAAGAATGAAGATCAGAAGAACCAATGGCTAAAATTCATTTTTACCACAATACCAGAGCAGTACAACAAATCCTTGTTGTGTTCACAACATTTCACTGATGACTGCTTTTCTAATCTCGGTGAGTACAAGGCTGGATTTTCAAAGCGTTTGGCCATAAAAGATAGCCTGGTAATACCAGACTCTGCTACTTCACTTTGCTTCGTAAACAGAGTCTGGAATGGCATAATAGAGAAGTGTTTTCTCTCTCGCTAGGGGGCGCTTGTCATCAAGTTTAAAATCATTGGTTACCCGTAAGCCAATCAGATACGTTTAGTTATGACGTATGTTATGCGCCTGTACAGCAGCATCGAAGCACAGACATCATGCATCGAACTCAAATCTATGATTGAACTTCCACTGTAAACCTGTTGTAAACACATGATGATGCGAGCGTTTCCCATTTCTGCGGTCGTTTCGGTTTTCGATTTCTCTAACCTACAATGTAAAACTCATTGCTTAGCATCTACGTCACGGCTCCCAGCCCGCCCTCTGTTCGTTGATTGGCCCGGCTGTTTCCAGACCGGTGGCAAACAGAAAGCTCTGACGCTGTATCAGACTGAGTACAGAAGCGAAATGAAATTGAACGGAAGTAGGAAGTCTGACGTAGTCAGGCTACATAAAAGAGGGTTCATTACCAACTTTATTTAGACCAACGAGCATCTCCGAATCACAACGCGAAGTATGATTATGAAGTTATGTGTTTGTTTTCTCCCGAGCGTCTTATCAGTATGTGTGCTGTCTGCAGCCTGTCTGCGCTGATCTTCATTGACAAAAACGTCATTAAAATGAAGTGTAACTCCGTGAATACCTCAACGAAGAGACATGAGAGAGATATCTATAGAAAGCTTGACATGTCTACTTTAAAACTAAATAAGTGCTGCTAACAGATATTCTGTGATAAAGTAATCGATATGAAAACAGCGCGATGTCTGTTTTTCATGTCTCCCTTCGTTATATCTAATGTGACCACGCCCCCGCGCTGAACGCGCTATTCATATTCAAACTGAAGCGCGCGGCTTGAATACACCCACACAGAAGAAAAAGCAGCGAGACTGTTCAAGTTTTTTATTTTACTGTTTGCTTCGCGATGAGAGGAATAAGACATAATTAACCCCAAACAGATGCTAACGCATTGTTTACCGTGAAGTTGTGTGCGGAACCAATCAAAACTATGTCAGTTGACCAATCAGAACACAGTATGCTACCGAAAGGTGGGGTTTAAGGAAACTGAATCTTTTGAACAGCTTCGCGCGAACCGTTTGGGGATCTCTGAGAATTGAGGTAATTTTAAAATGATATTTTGACAAAATGACAATGTTTTTTAACCTTACAGGACAGGACTTATAAACAGTGATAGGAAGCTTAGAATTTTCATCTTACTGGCTCTTTAATTAGTCACTTAATCATCTCATTAACTTTAACTCTTTGAGGACTTGGGATTTGACTCAAGACTCGTTTGTGACTTGGAAGGAATGACTTGGTTCCTCCCCTGGTGAATTCATCAGGCCTGCGTTCAGCCCCGACAAAACGTTGCACAACGTTTTTTAAACAGAAACGGTGATGCGTTGAACACACTGTTCTATGACGCAAGAGTTGTAACTATGGCAGCTGAGAAGGCCATTTTGTGTTCTTTGTGAAGAATATTCGGAGCCTGATGAAGTCGGTATAAATATGCGTTTAATGCTACAAAATATGCCGATGTTACTTACGGTTTTAATACCCTGTATTTTCTTTCTCATTTTTAGGAAAAGCACTTAATTACCATTAATGTCATACACTTGCAATGAAGCTAAAAATATAAACAACTACATCATGTTGATATCCTATAATTTTACAATAAAACTTAGGACAAACATGTCTTCTAATATCCTCAGTTGTTGCGTATACCGAGCTGCAACGAACACATTTGTACATTATTTTCCTTGAAGCCATTGTGCGAGTTCACTTTAATACCGCGTGCTTTATATACATGTTGCTGCTGATTGGACTGCAGTTCTGACACACCCACCAAACAAGAGAAAACGCATCTCAAACCCCGTTGCACACCGGTGCACGCCGTTTCCAGGAAACATGATGTTCAACCCGGAAACCGTAGCAAAACGTTGCGCACCGTTTTGAACTTGAACATGCCCCTGCTGAGTTCTAGCCTGGTAATACCAGACTCTGCTACTTCACTTTGCTTCGTAGACAGAGTCTGGAATGGCATAATAGAGAAGTGTTTTCTCTCTCGCTAGGGGGCGCTTGTCTGAAGTTTAAAATCATTGGTTACCCGTAGCCAATCAGATACGTTTAGTTATGACGTATGTTATGCGCCTGTACAGCCGCATCGAAGCACAGACATCATGCATCGAACTCAAATCTATGATTGAACTTCCACTGTAAACCTGTTGTTAACACATGATGATGCGAGCGAAATACCGGAGTGAACATGGCTGTAAACGACTTTTGCAGTTTGAAAAAGAGTTGAATGTTCTCCATAACAGAGCGAATCAAGTATCCCAGAGTGCAGTCTGGACGATGGGGCGGGGCGACACGTTGGGGCGGAGCGACACGTGTCGCCCCGCCCACATCAGCGGTTATTGGTTTATGATTAAGATGAGCTTATTGGTGTAGAGATGAGTGACGATTTTACAGCTTATTGGTATAGAGAATTATGACGCTATTAGCAGGATTGGAATGCGGAAGTAGACACTCAGATGAATAAACTTTTAATATAAATTAAAAAGTGAATATAAATGTTGTGTTTTTGCATTTATTGTTGCATTTCCACAACATCCCGTATAAATACAAAGAGTTTTGGCTTACGACGAACAGAATAGAAATAAATGGTCTACTCCCTCAATGGCTGTAGTGTAGACGCTACCTCGGCATTACTCGCTGGTTTGAAAATGACACGGCAATATTATGCGAAGTATGGTTATGTAGATAGTCATGGAGTACCTTGATTTATATATTCAAATTATATATATATATATATATATATATATATACATATATACATATATATATATAGGCCTATATATATATATGTGTGTGTGTGTGTGTGTATATATATATATATATATATATATATATATATATATATATATATATATATATATATATGTGTGTGTGTGTGTGTGTGTGTGTGTGTGTGTGTGTGTGTAACAAATTGTCACCAGTCTCTGAACGTCACCAATAATATTCTGAACATTCCCTTGGCCCCTACGAAAATTTACCATGGTTCTGCTACACTAACTATAGTAAAACTATGGTGTTTTTATAATTACAGCTCACAGTAATTAATATGCCAACAAATATTTTTACTACAATAAATCCATGGTTACTTTTTGCAAGGAAGGAACTATACAGGTTCTAAAGAACTTGCCCAAAAACACTTGTTACTTTCTGTTATTTGTTTTCTGAACTGCACTACTGAAAACCTCATTAATCCTCACAATCCTGTCACAACTAAATTAAGAATCCATTATGAGCAATGCATAGCAAATGATGTTATCATCAAATATGAGAAACCTTAAAGAATGATAGACTGATGTAAATGACTGAAACCTGTTGTCATGCACGTGTTTTCCATAGCTTTTTTATTAAAACATTATACACTGCAAAGTTTAACTTTAAATGACATCAATTAATACATCAAAACCAGTTGATCTCAGTCCATTCTCTATTTCCCTTCAATGAACTTAACACACAAATATGGGACGGCTGAACTGCGTTTGAGCTCCGTCACTATATTCTTTTCATTGACTATTTTTAACTTAAAAATCTATTTTATACACCATCGTTTCCGTTTATATAACGCGTGAATATATCCTCTATTGTATTCTACAACAAAAACAATCAGAGCGACTCGCTATCACTAGATTTATTTTGATCTCCCGTGTCCGCTATTAGCTTTTAGCCAGTTAGCATCAGCAAGCGTGGTTGCTGCTAACTGCGCTTACATTGCTAATACTCTATTCACACACATTACCACTGCTGTACTCACTGTTACTTGCTTTAATGGCGGATGAATGTCTCCACTCTGTGCAGCTCGAGCTCGAGGCCGTGGGGAAGCAGATTCGCGACCTGGAACAGAGGCAGGCCGAGCTGAGAGAGCGGAGAGCCGCGCTGGAATCATCCCGGGCTGACGCTCACAAGTCCGGGGTAAGTATACAGCGTGCTGTTAACAGTCCCACCACGTCTACTCCGTGTGTTTCTCTGCGCAGGCCCGGTGCACCCAGGACGCGATCTTCCCAGATGTCCTTCACTGCGACGCCGGGACACCACGGACTCTGGGTGCATCCACAGTGGAGGATGCGAGCCGGGTCCCGGGCGACGACATCTCCCCCTCCTGCCTTCGAGATCTCCATCCAGAACCGCTTCGCTCCCCTCCGCGAGACAGGACGCGACGCTGTGATCATCGGAGACTCCATCGTCCGACACGTAAGTGCTACGTTAGCCGAAGGTAAAGTGCACACTCATTGTTTGCCTGGTGCTCGTGTTCTCGATGTTTCTGCGCAGATACCCGCGATCCTGAAGGACGACGAGAGCCCGAGAGCGGTCGTGCTTCACGCCGGGGTTAACGACACCACGCTGCGGCAGACGGAGACGCTGAAGAGGGACTTCAGCAGCCTGATCGAGACGGTTCGAAGCACGACGCCCGCGGCGACGATCGTCGTGTCAGGACCACTGCCCACGTATCGACGAGGACACGAAAGGTTCAGTAGACTTTTTGCTTTAAATGAATGGTTGTTGTCATGGTGTAAAGAACAGAAACTGCTATTTGTTAATAACTGGAATCTTTTCTGGGAGCGTCCTAGACTGTTTCGCGCTGATGGATTACACCCCAGTCGAGTCGGAGCGGAGCTTCTCTCTGACAACATCTCCAGGACACTTCGCTCCATGTGACTAGTAAGTCAATTCTCAAATAACCATTATGATGAGTTTTGTTCCACCCGCTTAAATGATAAAAGTACTTGTGCTGTAAAACCTATTAAGACTGTGTCTGTTCCCCGAATAGTGAGGTCAAAATATAAATATAATGTAGGATCTAGAAAAAATCTTATCGTAATTAAACCAGAAAAATGTAAAGTAAATGAACAAAAACAATTTTTAAAGTTTGGGCTCATAAATATTAGATCACTCACACCAAAAGCAGTTATTGTAAATGAAATGATCACAGATAATAGTTTTGATTTACTCTGCTTGACTGAAACCTGGCTAAAACCAAATGATTATTTTGGTCTAAATGAGTCTACTCCACCAAACTACTGTTATAAGCATGAGCCCCGTCAGACTGGTCGTGGCGGGGGTGTTGCAACAATATATAGTGATATTCTCAATGTTACCCAGAAAACAGGATACAGGTTTAACTCTTTTGAAATACTAATGCTAAATGTTACTCTGTCAGACACGCAAAAGAAATCTAATGTATCTCTTGCTCTGGCTACTGTGTATAGACCACCAGGGCCGTATACAGAATTCCTAAAAGAATTTGCAGATTTCCTCTCAGACCTTCTAGTTACAGTTGATAAGGCGCTAATCATGGGAGATTTTAATATTCACGTTGATAATACAAATGATACATTAGGACTTGCGTTTACTGACCTAATAAACTCCTTTGGAGTCAAGCAAAATGTCACCGGGCCCACTCATCGTTTTAATCATACACTAGATTTAATTATATCGCATGGCATCGATCTTACTGCTATAGATATTGTACCTCAAAGTGATGATATTACAGACCATTTCCTCGTATCGTGCATGCTGCGTATAACTGATATTAACTATATGTTGCAGCGATACCGTCTGGGCAGAACTATTGTTCCAGCCACCAAAGACAGATTCGCAAATAACCTGCCTGATCTATCTCAACTGCTATTTGTACCCAAAAATACACATGAATTAGACAAAATTACTGACAACATGGGCACTATTTTCTCTAATACATTAGAAGCTGTTGCCCCAATCAAATTGAAAAAAGTTAGAGAAAAACGTACTGTACCATGGTATAACAGTAATACTCACTCTCTCAAGAAAGTAACTCGTAGTCTTGAACGCAAATGGAGAAAAACTAACTTAGAAGTTTTTAGGATTGCATGGAAAAACAGTATGTCCAGCTATAGACAGGCTCTAAAAACTGCTAGGGCAGAGCATATACACAAACTCATTGAAAATAACCAAAACAATCCAAGGTTTTTATTTAGCACAGTGGCTAAGTTAACAAATTACCAGACGCCACCTGATTCAAATATTCCACCAACGTTAAATAGTAATGACTTTATGAATTTCTTCACTGATAAAATAGATAACATTAGAAATACAATAGCGAATGTAGATTCTACAGCATCTAACACTTCAGTTTCATCCATCGCACCCAAACATAAACTGCAGTGCTTTACAACCATAGGACAGGAGGAGCTAAATAAACTTATCACTGTATCTAAACCAACAACATGTTTATTAGATCCTGTACCCACTAAATTACTGAAAGAGCTGTTACCTGTAGCCGAAGAACCGCTTCTCAATATCATTAACTCGTCGTTATCTTTAGGACACGTCCCAATACCATTCAAGCTGGCGGTTATCAAGCCTCTTATTAAGAAACCAAAACTATATCCTAGTGTATTGGCAAATTATAGGCCTATTTCAAATCTTCCATTTATGTCTAAAATTTTAGAAAAAGTTGTGTCTGCTCAATTGAGCACCTTCCTGCATAAAAATGATCTGTATGAAGAATTTCAGTCAGGTTTTAGGCCCCACCATAGCACAGAAACTGCACTTGTTAAAATTACAAATGACCTGCTCCTTGCGTCAGACCAAGGCTGCATCTCATTTCTAGTCTTACTTGATCTTAGTGCTGCGTTCGACACCATAGATCATGACATACTCATAGATCGATTACAAAACTATACAGGTATTCAAGGGCAGGCTCTAAGATGGTTTAGATCCTACCTGTCCGATCGCTACCATTTTGTTTACTTAAATGGGGAGTCATCTCATTTATCATCAGTAAAATATGGAGTGCCACAAGGATCCGTCCTAGGTCCCCTTCTATTTTCAATATACATGTTGCCCCTTGGTAATATTATTAGAAAATACGGAATTAGCTTCCACTGTTATGCTGATGATACTCAGCTATATATATCAACGAGACCAGATGAAACTTCCCAATTATCTAAGCTAACAGAGTGTGTTAAAAATGTAAAAGATTGGATGACAAATAATTTTCTCCAATTAAATTCGGATAAGACGGAGATATTAATTATTGGACCAAAAAACACTACACAGAATCTTATAGATTACAATCTGCAACTAGACGGATGTACTGTTACTTCCTCTACAGTCAGAAATCTGGGTGTTATATTAGACAGCAATTTGTCTTTTGAAAATCATATTTCCAATGTTACAAAAACTGCATTCTTCCATCTTAGAAACATTGCCAAGCTACGAAACATGTTATCTGTTTCTGATGCAGAAAAGCTAGTTCATGCATTCATGACCTCTAGACTGGACTATTGTAATGCACTTCTAGGTGGTTGTCCTGCTTCTTCAATAAACAAGCTACAGGTCGTCCAAAATGCAGCAGCTAGAGTCCTTACGAGGTCAAGAAAATATGATCATATTACCCCAATTTTACAGTCTCTGCACTGGCTACCTATTAAGTTCCGCATCAGTTACAAATTATCATTACTTGCCTATAAGGCCCTAAATGGTTTAGCTCCAGCGTACCTAACTAGCCTTCTACCACGTTACAACCCATCACGCTCCCTAAGGTCACAAAACGCTGGACTTTTGGTAGTTCCTAGGATAGCAAAGTCCACTAAAGGAGGTAGAGCCTTCTCACATTTGGCTCCCAAACTCTGGAATAGCCTTCCTGATAATGTTCGGGGTTCAGACACACTCTCTTTGTTTAAATCTAGATTAAAAACACATCTCTTTCGCCAAGCATTCGAATAATGTATCTTTTTAATTGTGAGTGTAGTTGCTTCTGATCAAAGGTGCATTTTTATTCATTAGCTTGGGTTAAACTAATTTTACTTTGTTGGATCAGCAGCTATGCTAATGATGTCTGTATTTTGTTTCTATGTTTTGCCACGGGATTCACATCCCGTGGTAACTAGGATTTACACAAGCTCCAGTCTGGATCCAGAAGAGATGATGCTGACCCTCAGAGGACCTCAGATGATGCTAACCCTGAATGAACAAACAGAACTAACAATTATTCCTAAATGTGTGACTTAATCATCTAATAACTTAATTAATAATATTGATAGTTCATCGTCTAGCTGACTACGTCTTGTATTATTATTATTTTTTAGTTTTTCTAAAATCCTGTCAAATGTGCACAAACTACTAGCTACTACTAAATATTGTAGAAACATAATTTTCTGTAAAGTTGCTTTGTAACGATTTGTTTTGTAAAAAGCGCTATACAAATAAAATAAACTTGAACACAAATGTGTTTCATGCCGCAAAAAAAAAAAACAGTCCTTGGAACAAAATCCTGTGTAAACAAAAGCCCAGAAGATCACCTCTTCCCTGTACCCTGGTGGGTTAAACTTGAAAAGGGCTCTGCACTGCAAGCGTTCCCTGATGCTGTACATCCGTCTGAACTCGTTCCGGTCAGGAGACAGGAGGACAATTCTTCCAGTTGGCCACAACTTATAGTGTAAAGACAAAATACATGAAAGATAATAATAATAATACAAAAAAAGTTTAACAGCCTTCTACTACAAAATTCAATTGGAGAATGAGCATTAAACGGGGAAATCTTTCTGTCTAGCCAGGCAAACTGTGCCGCTTTCCGAAAAACTTCGGAGCACATCCCTAAACCATCTGCAAACCAGAGACAGTGTCAAATATGCAGAGTCACTCGCCGACAAAATAACTTCCCTGAGGATTTCCAGTGGAAGCTGTTGAATCAAAAACATACATAGGTTTATTTATACATGTATATAAATGTTATCAAACATTGTATAAACACTGAATGCAGACAACCTTGCTTTAAAACTCTATAGATCGTTGTCACAACTGCATACTCATTCTTTTATCATACCACTAATAAAATTTTAATATATACAGTACTGTGCAGAAGTATTAGGCATGTTAGTATTTTCACATTGAAAAAAAAAACTGTTTTAAGACAATTATTTATATCTTTTGCTGTTGTGTGTCAGTAGGATATATTAGTTTACATTTCCACACATTCATTTTGCCATTAATTGTAATAATCCAGTGAGATATTTGTATATATTTGTATGCATGATCCACATGAAGATCTTTTACATTGAATATAAATATTTCTGTCTTATATGGTGAACAAAATCCATTAGATCCCAAACAGAAGTTATTTAAAAAACTCGCTGAAAATGAATTAAGCTGAAATGTTTTTAAATGTCTTTGATGCTGATGTTAACTGATAGTTATATATTAAATAATCCACAGTATTGACCAATATAGTACTTGTACATAATACCAATTTCACATCTGAACAACTATGTAGCTGTAATAACTAAAATACCTCTGCATACACACATATGTAATTATTAGTTCTTAATGAATGTATGTGCACAAATAACCTGCTTTGCTGGACTCTGCCTGAAGACATGGTGAATGGTGAAGTTCCTCCCCTCAGTGGTTGAGCTCTAAAAGAACAAATGTCAAGAGGTAGGTATATTGCTAGATATAGTACAGAGTAATGTTTCATGTAGCAAGATTCAAACAGCTACATACATTTGCGGAGTAAAGCTGTCCAGGAGAACAGAACACCACCACCTCCTGATCATGTCATCCTGAAAAAAAATAATAACAATAATAATATACACACAAAAATCATGCATGTCTGTTCAAATAACTTGACAAATGTGATGCCATACCTCTGTAAAATCGAATCTATGAACTAAAGCCATGTACAGAGTGTACTGTTACAATCCACAAAGAACAATAAAATGAGCAATTTATAACAATTATTAACAATAATTATTCAAATTGAACGTACCATGGATAAATAAATGATCGAACATCGCATTTCATATTATAAGATATTTACACAACCACCTTTACTCACCTCAAGCAATCAACGGAATAGCGTTATTACTCTGCTGCTGTAGTTGCCACCGTTCTGTTTGTTTCAACGCAAACTGCCCCCTGCTGGCTCGGAGGAAAATGTCAAAGGCGGGGAAAACAAATATGGGCGGGGCGACACGTGTCGCTCCGCCTCGAAGTGTCGCCCCGCCCCATCGTCCAGACTGCACTCTGGGGTTATTCGAGCGAATTGCATCCCGTGTCTCGTTTCCCATTTCCGCGGTCGTTTCGGTTTTCGATTTCTCTAACCTACAATGTAAAACTCGGCGCTAAGCATCTACGTCACGGCTCTCAGCCCACCCTCTGCTCGTTGATTGGCCCGGCTGTTTTCAGACCGGTGGGAAACAGAAAGCTCTGAAGCTGTATCAGACTGAGTACAGAAGCTAAATGAAATTGAGCGGAAGTAGGAAGTCTGACGTAGTCAGGCTAGCTGAGTTCATGGATAGAGCAAAAATATGGCATGACTTTTACTTTTTGGCCCCTGGACTACCCAAATCTGGTAAGAACCATGCGTAACCGTGCTATGACCACGGCTGGATCCGAAAACTTAGGCAGGTGACTTGCTGCCTCGCTGTCTTATCAGGCAATGACTTTGCAGGCAGCGTTTTTGCATGAAGGCACCTCATGAAACTGATTTTGGACAGGCTTCTGAGGCAGTGTAATGGTTTAATGATCTACAGCAAAACATAGAGAGCTTTGGTGATAACTAAGTGAATATTTCATTACTGCAATATTGTTTTCTCGCTAGAAATGACATCAAAAGTGGAAAACATTGATCAGAAACATACATTTACACACAAACTGACCACCGCCCGCAACTTTCAGACGCCATCTTTCTTTTGTTTGCTTAACTCTCACAGAATGTAACGCACAGGATTGTGGGATATCAAAGGCAGCAAAGGATACATCTATGCTGCCTTCAAAAATCGGCCAGATGAAGGCATCTCAGGAGACAGGAAGTGAAGCTAACATTGAATTCGGATGTGCCTTGATGCCTCACGACCTTGAAATGCGTCCTCCGAAGGCAGCATTTTTCAGTTTTCGGATGCAGCCTTCGTCTCCGCCAAAAGAAAGTAACAGAAAGAAACCGGACGTTCTTTTACATTGAAATTCAAGAAGCCAATCAGGGCTGGCTCTACAAATTGTACCTTAACCTTTAAAAGAAACGGTACATATATGTACCTTTTAATGTTTGGGAACATATATGTACCTCATATATGTACCTTAGGTCCAATAATAAGCCCTATGGGGTACGTTAGTTTAGATTGTACCTTGGGGGACAAAAATGGACTCCATCTGTACCCTTATTTCTGACAATGTAACAATTAGGAATCCCAGTAACAATTATTGATCGCTTTCACTATCAAGGATATATAATAACAGGCTCATTTAAAATGCAACAATAATAAATAAAGAGGAAAATAAACTTTGAGAGGGGGCAATGCCAAAGCAAACTAACTAATTGTATAAAACTAACCTAATAAATAAATAAATAAAATAAATAAAAACCTTCCTCCCAGCACCCTCTATGCTAAATAAACCAGGAGAAAATGAATAAAACAAAAAGACACCCACCTCCCTCCCATGCTCAGAAAGAGATAGCCAGACTTAAAAACAAATCACAATTTGACTAATTCACTTAACTTAACATTTACAACAAATGTCTGGTGAACTGGTTCTTTGACAATCATCACTCATTACACAATAGACAACAACACTAACAGCAATATAAGCCATGAGAGCAGGAAACCGTGTAGCTCTGGAGGTTTAAGTATAGTAGCACTCGCTCACATCACAAAAAAGAAAAAAAAAACCTTACCTTTTAAAATTGTGGTCACTGTAATGGATTAAGGCTTAATGTAAGACAATGAATGTGATCAGCATGAGAAGAGTAATCAGATGAAATAAGAATTTATTTATTTATTGTTAGCTGTTTCAGTGCTTATGTTCAAATTTGATGGTGTCAGCTGAAATAGGATTATTCACTCATTCAGAAACATTAAATAATTTATATTTATATTTATATTGACTTATGTGTCCTCTCTAGAAGCTTGCATTCCACAAGTGAACAGTGCACTGAAGTGTCATCACAAAGAGGCACAAAATCACTTTCACAATCTTTTACTAGAACTATAACTCATGACCATCTCAATCTGAGCTATCTTCAAGAAACGGCAAAAACATCTCTTCTTGACCTTCTAATACACTCTCCATTCTATTTCTATTTCTATTCTACCTACCTACTTATTTTATTTTTATTTATTATAAAAAGACCCACTAACACTTGAGTATTCTTTTTCTATTCTCTTGATTTGCTTTCTTTTATTCTTTTTAAAAACCTTGCTACTAATACTGCATTAGACTAAAGGAGACTTATCACAGAACTTATTATTGCTCTTTTTTTGGTTTTGATTGCTTCTGTTGTCCTCAATTGTAAGTCACTTTGGATAAAAGCGTCTGTGAAATTAGTAAATGTAAATGCAAAGATTGTGAAATGTAATATAAACACCACTAATGTGTACATTAACTATCTTTCTACAGTAAAGTTAACATTTGAAAAAAATGTCTCTTTATTACTCAAATAAATTTTCGT
This sequence comes from Carassius gibelio, assembly GCF_023724105.1. Lineage (NCBI taxonomy): Eukaryota > Metazoa > Chordata > Actinopteri > Cypriniformes > Cyprinidae > Carassius > Carassius gibelio. The sequence continues at coordinate 16,646,257 of NC_068417.1, read as the reverse complement.
GATTATTGATCCCAGTCATTCAATAAAATCTATATTTAATTAATCTGTGTTTGATGCTGATGTTTTTTCTCTCTTCTTCTGCTGAAGACTGGATCTGCATTCATAAACCAGCACAGCAACACTGGCCACGCCCACCAGAACAGAGAGAGCCAATCGGATCACAGCTTCAGTAGAACCATAGCAGTGACAGGCTTATGAGAGAAGAAATGAACAACAATAACATAGAAATATTAACAATTTACTTTGTGATAATAGTAGTGTTGTTAATGTACCTGGACATGGCTGACAGTGTTCACTGATGTCCAGATGTGTGGTCTGGTTTCTGATGGGATTGTTGATCACACAGCTGTAGCTGTTTTTCTCCTGATATTCCACCTCCAGATGTAGAGAGAAACTGATGCTGAGATCAGACACACTGATGCTGGACAATAAACTGTTTCCTTTGTACCAGGAGAGAGTCACGTGACCCACATTCACCACTGAACACAACAGTGAACAATTCTGCTGTGATGATGATGATGATGATGAGGAGGAAGAACATTGTGAAGAGTCTCTGGTGATGACAGGAACAGGCAGATGAGCTGAAAATATTAGGGAGTTAGACAATAAATCAGTATGAGAGTTGTGATATTTGTTACATTTATATTTAAAATGAAATTAAAGTGTTAATGACTACATTAAATGATAAAGCTGATTTTATAGATCTCTATTAGAGTATCCTTAGTAACTGTGATAGTGATTATTGTCAAAATATTTATATCTATGAAACAGGGTAAGTAATTCTCTACTCACCAAAGACAGAAAGACTGAATGTGTTGAGCAGAGTATTTCTTCTGCTGCTGGTGACTGTATAACGTCCAGAGTCTGTGGTGCTGGTGTCTGTGATGATCAGAGATCCAGTCTGATCCAGCTTCAGTCTGTCTCTCAATCTCTCATCAGCACTATCATTATAAAATGTGCTCTTATTGTTCTTTATGTTGATATCAGCAATGAGGATTCCTCCAAACCTCCACTCGATCTCATCATTCGTCTGTATATCAGTCACATTTAGAGAGACAGAATCTCCCTCCGTCACTGACACTGACTGCACTGCATCAACACCAAACACTCCTGAAGGACAAACACAAACACTTTCTCAGAGAAATAATGGAATTGTAGTTATTTTAAACTATTTAACAATGTTTCCCTGCAAAACAGCTGTTCTGCAGTGACTTCAGTGTAGGCTACATTTCAGGAATTTGCAATAAATTAAACCTTTCATTTGACTGGATGAGAAAAACGGTAACTTACAGAACGACAGCAAAACACACATGAATCAGAGTATATTAATCTGATAAAACTTGAAAACATTACAAGAAAAATAAATGATGAAAACGATAAAGAACACAATGATGTACTGTATGTGGACAAGTGATAATAAACACAGAACTGAAGCCTAATAGTAAAGTAATCAAACTTACCAGCCAGACTCCATGAGCACAAACAGAAGAACAGAAATGTGTCAATCATTTCCTTTAGGATTTGACAGAACCGTTTCTAATATCAGTCTTTAACGATTAAAAGGTCTCATGTAAAACTAACACAACAGAAGTAGACAATGTTTTAGCGACAGAAGAGCTGAAGAGGAGTGTGCTGCTGCTCTGTAAGAGTTTAGTGAAACTCCTCTATTAGCACCTCCCTTCAGACATTGTCTGTCTTCACACTGATGGTTTTCACAGACAACTATTAATAGTGACATTCATGACAGTAAGGCTAGTACATGAGGGCCGTGGAAGAGTTTCTGCAGTGGCTCTACTGGTTGTCAATCTCCTGCGAAGATCCCTAGAGTGCATTGAAAGTGAAAAAAGTGAAAGTGACGTGACATTCAGCCAAGTATGGTGACCCATACTCATAATTTGTGCTCTGCATTTAACCCATCCGAAGTGCACACACACAGAGCAGTGAACACACACACACACTGTGAACACACACCCGGAGCAGTGGGCAGCCATTTATGCTGCAGCGCCCAGGGAGCAGTTGGGGGTTCGGTGCCTTGCTCAAGGGCACCTAAGTCATGGTATTGATTGTGCTCTGCTTGAAATGGTGAAAAGACCATTTAAGACCAAAAAGTAGTGCAATGACACCTTTGAATTTAAGGAGGTCTTCCAGCCAGGCACAGTGAAAATAAATGTAGAAATAACATTATGGTCACTTGGTCAGAACTTTACATAAAGTGTTAATCTCTGCTACATGCAAACAGCAGATGGCAGCAAAGCACTAGTTTTTTTGACGTTCTCGCTGTCAAGAGAAGCACCCGGCTGCAGCCTGCAGATCGAGGCGGGGCCGCCCCACACACCTACTCGGTTCAATCGTCTTTCATTGACTTACATAGATACAGACGGTTGGTCTGGGAACGCCCCCTGGGAACGCCCCGTCACGTGATGTGAATTTAGCCCGTGGGGGAAAACATTAGGCTTGTTCGACTTCATGCAGTTTTGCGCAAACCGATCGTCGGCTGACTTGAAGCAGTGCATGCCGGTTAGAAATTTTGTCCGACTTGATACAGCGCTGACGCAACGTGACTGTGACGTGTGCCGTCAAAGTACCACGAGAGCGATTCGAGAGTAGCCGGAGAACTCAGCCAGCGCAGCTTCTGAAGAGCGGCTGCACAGGTTCTGATGACGACACAACTGATCCACGATTGGCTGGATTCACTGATGACACCGATGACGTGCGTTTCAAGTTTATTGCAAGTCGGCTTCAGTTTCAGAAATTCTCATATGGACTTTAAAAACAGTTCAATACGTTTTTATGTCGTCTTCATCTTATAAATCATATTTATTAAATATTGTTTTACTGTATTTACTTTATTGTTAATATAAAGTTTGTGTATGTTTATTTTGCATGACTTTCTTTTTTATACAGACCTTTTACAGTATTCAGCAGCATAACCTATTCAAATGAGCATTTTTAAGAACTAAAATGTTAATCTAAAAAGCATACAATCTAATGTGGTCATAAATGCTCCTATACAAATGATACATAATACATTATGTTCCTCCATTTGTTTGGTTTCTTCATATTCTCTAGTTTATTTAGCTGTGTTTATACTTCACCTGCATGTGGTTAGCAAACTGCTAACAACTTGCTGTAACAACTTGACAACACTGTTCACTTTCAAATAGTTGGTCTAAATCACAATATAAATCCAACAGAATTGTGCTTTTCTGTATATGAAAATCAGTGGTGTTATGTTTAAAATGTTAAAAAGCTCAGCAGGAGGGCAGCACTGTAAATCTTGTTGCTGAAACCTTGAAAAACACATACCCACCAGGGAATTTTTTTATAGGTTACTTTTATCATTTTGTATAAGCAGAAACACCCATGTCATACTGATAAAGTATATATCCAATATGGTATCTTGTTTTGGAAGGCACCCTTCCAAAACACCACTTTTTTTTTTTTTTTTTTCAAAACACCACTTTTAAACGCGATCAAGTAAGCAATCGCCACGTGATCTGCCATGACTGACGTAATTGCAGCAAACTACGGGAGCCACAACGTGTCCGGCTTCATATCTCCGCTTGCAGCTCCTCCCCACCTGCACGCGGCTACTCTCGCCGATCGGTTGCATCCTGCCGCAGCCGATGTCGAACACACCTATAGCCTTGGCGACAATTGAAATACACGGGACAATAATGCCGAAGAGTTGCTGTGTCGTTTTCTGTACCTCCAATAAACTAACAAATTATGAATTGAAGTTCTACATCCTTCCTAATAAACATACATAGCCGGAAACAATTACAAAATGGCTACTTTGTGAGGATGATCAAGGGAAGTTGTGGAATCCCAAGACCAAGCATGTGTGTGTGTGCAGTCGGCATTTCATCACAGGCAGGCTATATTAACATCATGTTCATTATTAACGTTATCAAAACTGTGTAAGGTTGTTTCAGAAAGTGGAATGCATATATAATTAGCCTTATCATTCTACCTGAAGCAAAACTATGTAACGTTAACCTTGTGTCGAACATAAACCCACTTAAAAAAGCATGTGGACACGTAACAACTTAATTTTGTGTCAAAACTTTTACACTTTCATTCATAAATTCACCCCGTCTGTGTTTGCGAAACGATTGAATCGCGGAATCCAGTCAAAAATAGAACTTGCTGTATAAAGCAGAACGTCACGGGATTTGGCTATTTTTGAATGAATACATCTATATTAGGGCTGTAAAATGAATCAAATATTGATATGGACTAGTGTATATGAATATTAAAGTTAAAAGAGACTACAATTGCTCTACGTGTCTCTGGGTATGAGTGCTCAATATGTGCATTTTCCCATTCAGATACACACGATGCTCGCAGTGTTTTCCCCCACGCCGACTCCGCCCTCGCCACGCCCCCAGCTATGACTAGATGCCGACTGTATCTATGATAGGAAATGTGTGCATATTGGTGTAGGACGGAGAATGCTGTTTAAAAAGCTAAAAATGCTGTACAATTTTATAAAGCCTTCATAATGCACAAAAGAAGAAATGAACAAAAAACATTAGCCTGTAACTCCATGTCCCTGAAATTATTGTTTTGTTAAATCAAAGAGTATAGAAGCTTCTATACTCTTTGGTTAAATTAAGCTGATCTTTAGGCTAACATACGAATATAGTAAATTAATTGTGTTGATTATCCACAGTAAGACGATCAGGTCTTCAGATAGAAGAATGAATTATGAATTAAATAATTTTAGAAAATATTATTATTTCATATCATCAGAGTATGAGAAAGGAAAATGAAAGGGGTGTATCATTACTGTTTTAATTTATATAGCATGACAAGACAATTATTGTTACATATAATTATCTGTCATGCAGTTGATAAATGACACTGCAATAATCTAATGTGTCTGCCAATTCAATTTTCATGACACTTTTAATTTTCTTTACTATATTGCAAAACATAGACATTTTCTCCCCTTTATTTCAGGAAAATATTCTGCTCCTCGTTATTTGAAAGTGAAGAAATCGATCAACTTTTATTTCTATCGGCCAGTGATGATTCTGAAAGGACATACCTGTAAACCGTTGCTATAGTGATAAACACAATTTCATGATAATTGTGCTCTTATTTTAGTGCAGTCTCACAGCCACTGTCAAATATTGAGATAAACTTTATAAAGTATCATCTGTTTATATTAAATTGGTATCTTCTCCTATATCCATTTTGTGACCATTCCCACTGGGCAAAGTTACGTCCAGTGGACGTCTTTTTTATGTCTTTGCTGACGTTGAAAATTCGTCCACTGAGGAGACAGAATGAAAGTTTTTATGACGTCTTTTTTTGACGTCTTCTGTACGTCTGATTTAGACGTTCACAGAACCTCCTTACAAGGTTAAAAACTAGTTGAAAAGTGGTCCGTGGACATATTTTCAACATCATTTAAGGTTCATTTAGGCATAAATTATACTGTTTCTGGACCAAATCAACACTCTCAAGGATGCGTTTGATTTAGACTCATGTTATTTCAATGTAATTTCCAGACACTGTGTTTGTCCTAAAATCAAGAAAATAAAATAATCTTTATGAAATAACGAAATAACTGACAATTGAGCATGTGGTAAAATCAATTGCAAATCAAAGACAAATTAAATCTCTGAAGATCTCAGCAGAGGAGGATCAAACATCTCCACAAACATGGAATCATTAGACTAACTTTATTTCTGTCAGACATCTAGAGAAGCTCTTATTGAGAATTAACAGAGGTTTAAATGTTGATATTTGATTCATTTGAAGTCACCATTGTGGTGATCAGTGTTTGGTTTAGTTGGGATCTTGGTCCAGCTACTTCTTCGATAAGCCTGTCTCTGACTGCTGTAACTGTGTTTTTGTGAAGCACTGCAGTAAAGCGAAACAAAATTAACAGAGCTCAGGTGGTATCAGTTCTTTGTTGATGATGAAAATATCATCACATATTTCCTGAGGTTATGAAGTTAGCTTTGTTTATTTATTTTTTGCATTTATCACCCCCAAGCCTTTGAAATCTACAGTACAGAAACTAAGAGCAAAATACTTGCTTATGTACCCCACTTCTGAGGATGTACACTCTAGGTTCGTAGGAGCTGAGAAGTACAGTAATAACCAAGCAACACCAGTGTAACGTTTTGATATGTGTAATACTTTAGTTTAACAAATATTTCAAACACTTCACAACAATTGTGTACACACCACCTATGGGCCCAAAATAAATTTTGAATAAAATAAAATGTCCTTCTTGAAAATGTTCCTTGGAAGTCGTCCTTAGGAATTCCAGAGTTCAATCCAGAATTCAAGTCAGTAAAAAACAAAAGAATAGTCAAAGTCAAGGGTAAATACTCAAAAAAGGAAAACCTCGTTGATGCCGGTTCGGTGAACTGACACAATCCTACCACAGCTTCCGGAATCCAGTGGTAAAGGTTCACGGCTCATTGGGAAGGCTCGCCATCTATGGATCAATGGTTCACCTGATATGAGTCAAGGACTGGAGCTTCTGGATCTTCTGCTCCCCTCATAAAAAAAGACCTGACCAAGAGAGGATTTCCAATAGAAGCCAGGACAGATAAAAACGATTTCTGGATGGCTCTCGAACTTCTTTTCTTCACGTTTTTTTTCTTAACTCGTGGAAGAAACCAAAACAGAGCTCCATCTGATTTTGGCGGTGTTATGCAAACGGAACTATTTTAGTGTGCTACTTCCGGTTTCCCACAAAATAAAATGCATTTTTCAAAATAAAAGCCCCATTACAATCAGGGTATCTTCCGTCCATTCCAAATCCGTTTTCAATTAAAAAACAGAAAACGAAAGACTCAAGAGGATTCAAGTGAGAGAACATGAATTCAATAACGAGAAATTGTAAAATGGCTCGTTTATTCGTTATTCCATTCAGTTTAACAAACGGAAAACGAGTTTTTAGCTCGATTTCTCATTTTGTCGCTTGGGGATTAAAAAACGGTTTATGGCTTCAAAATTTAATTTGCACTTGTGGGCGGAGCTGAAACGCTGGTTTCATCTGATTGGTCGAACCGTTCTGCCTTCAACTTGGTCTTTCATTCTTTCAGAATAAGAGTCTTATAGGAGTCATGTCTGAAACCACAGCTCACTGTTAATTAACATAATATTTGAGTCAGATGTTGCTGGACACATAATTCGTGCTGCTGTGACTTGCAAGTGACCCCTTTAAATTATTTCTAGGTTATAGTATTGTATGAATATTGTCCCACTGTAAATACAGTGCAATTAGTTCTGTTTTCTTGGATAAAAGTGAAGTGGAAATAAAATTCAATAATAGACTAGACAGTTCCATGATAATATGTCTGTAACATTTACCACTCTCGTCTTTTAAGTCTAAAGGCACTAGGTAGGTGTGTGCGACATTAATAATTAGTTGGGAAAATTAATTTAGTTAAATTTATGAAATAAATTAGTAATATTAGTTTTAGTACATACTAAATTGAATGATGTTTCTCTTTTAGTCTTCTTTGTTGGCCCTGAGAAAGCCAACATATATTTAAACATTATTATCATTTATTTTGTAAATGACAACGACTAAAATTTTTATGTTTCACCAAATTCAGCTCAGATCTTCAGACTCGCCTGACTCGTTGCTGTAACTGGTAAGACTTTTTCCTTCTCAAAAAATCCTAGTGACTTTCATTATATGAGCAATGAAGGTCTTACACTTAATGTCCACTAGAGGGGGAGACAGGATTTATATTTACGTAATTTTAAATGACAAATAAATACATGAACTTCACCATGAATATGCCATATCTGTGTACAAGAATAAACTTCACACTTCAAGCTGTACTTTAAAACTTCCCATTTTGGCTTTTTCAACCTACCTCCAAATGTATTTTAAGATATTTTTTATTCACACTGGTTTATGCATTTAATTTTTGTCCATCTAGAACTTTTATTTTTCATGAGCTGTACATTTTAAGATGTACTGTGTGTTGATAAATCACATGCAGTGAATGTAAAGAGCTAATGTCAGGACTCTCAGTCCTCCTCCTGGATGGCCAGTGTCCTGCAAAGTTTAGCTACCCCAAATAAACACACCTAAGATAAGCAAGGTCTTCAGGATCAGTAGCAATGTCCAAGCAAGTGTGTTGGAACTGTACTCTGCAGAACATGGTTCTCCCGGTTCAGGACTGGGTTTTAAATCTATAAATGCATTTGTACAGTTGGGTGTCTGCATGCAGAGGTGTACTAAAATAAGTACAATGTAAACTGTCATCTATAAAGACAAAATCTTCAGATCAGCATTTAGGCCACTGCCTTGAGGTCTCCATCCATTGGTCAAAACAGACCTCGCACCCCACCACATTCCTGCTAGCTGTCAACATTAACTGTGGCTGGTGCCAAACAAAAATTATTATGTATCCCTTGTGCATTGTTCAAATTCACTACCCTTTCGAGTTGTTCGGGATGAAAACATCCACTCAATTAAACTGCTATAAAAATGTATCAGATAATTTTTTTTTTTTTAATTTTTCTTTTGCATAAATCTATTAATCAACCTCAGTCCTGATCAAAACTACCAAATGTTTTAAATAGAATTCCAAGATTTTAACTTTTTAATTGCCAAGTTCATAAATGATGTCACTGATTTGGAAAAAACACACACAAAATGACATATTTTCAATATAAAAAGTAATTGTGGACTGGATATTTTTTTACCTTTTATGACAGTCTTGGGCATGTCAAAGATTAGTAACAAGATTGGCTTTGATGTATTGTTAGTTTTTGTGCAGCATTAGATTTTAATTTTTTCTCCCTCATTTATTGTTGGTGGCTGTTTTTGCCCCATTGACTTCCATTATAACGACATTTTTTTATTGCAAAGCCATGACACCATAAAATCATGCACTCTTGATTGTTGGTGGGTTTCCCTGTTGGGAAGAGTTAACATTTGTTATTTTTACAGTTGATCACTAGGTGGGACCATTAACCCTTTTAGATAGGCCTGTGCAAAAAAAGGCTTAGTTTCTGGGCTGTATATAGAGTTATATGGAGTTTAACAGCAAATTATAGTGTGTGTGTGTGTGTGTGTGTGTGTGTGTGTGTGTGTGTGTGTGTGTGTGTGTGTGTGTGTGTGTGTTTGAGAGAGAGAGAGAGAGAGAGAGAGAGAGACCTGTGAGAGAGACCTTTGTGCACTTACCTTGATGTATCTGAAAAAATCCAAATATGCACCTCATGCTCTCAGAACTACATGGACTAAACAATAAAAAAAAAGAAGTGTGTTTATGCACCTGCTGCCTTTTGATGGTGAAAAGTACGGATGGCATATGTGTGAAATGCTTGTCTTTTCTTGATGGTGAAGCCAGTTTAAAACCTTTAAATCTTATTAAAAAAACCTACTTTGAACATACTGGATTATGGACCAAAATGCAATACCAACTTCAAATAAGCAGCAACTCGCTGGAGGGGTCAAGCTGCATAATCATTTCTAAAACTTTGGTTCAAGTCAAGCCCTTTCTCGTATTGCTTGCTGCTCTTCTCACCATCAAATGACCAGCAGGATGGCATGCAAGTGTTTAAATCCATGTACTTTGTTTTTGTTTAGTCTATACTTATCACCACCATTAAAAGGCAGCAGGTGCATAAATACACTTTTGTTTACTCCATGTAGTTCTGAGAGCTGAGGTGTACATTTAGATTTTCTCAAATACATCAAGGTAAGTGCGCAAAAGTCTCTCTCTCTCTCTCTCTCTCTCTTACATACATACACACAATATAATTTGCTGTTATACTCCATATAACTCCATATACATGTCAGAAACTAAGCTTTTTTTGCACAGGCCTATCTAAAGGGTTGATGGTCCCACCTAGTGATCAACTGTAAAAAATAACAGATTTTACCTCTTCCCAACAGGGAAAACCACAAACAATCAAGAATGCATGATTATGTGTCATGGCTTTGCAATCAAAAATGTCATTATAATGGAAGTCAGTGAAAAAAACAGCCACCAACAATAAATTAGGGGGGGAAAAAAATTATCTAATGCTTATAGCAGTTTAATTGAGTGGATGTTTTCATCCCGAACATAACGAAAGGGTAGTGAATTTGAACAATGCACAAGGGATACATAATCATTTTTATTTGGCACCAGCCGCAATTAATGTTGACAGCTACCAGGAGTGTGGTGGGGTGCGAGGTCTGTTTTGACCAATGGATGGAGACCTCAAGGCAGTGGCCTAAATGCTGATCTGAAGATTTTGTCTTTATAGATTACAGTTTACATTGTACTTACTGAAGTACACCTCTGCATGCAGACACCCAACTGTACAAATTCATTTATAGATTTAAAACCCAGCCCTGAACCGGGAGAACCATGTTCTGCAGAGTTCAGTTCCAACACGCTTGCTTGGACATTGCTACTGATCCTGAAGACCTTGCTTAGCTTAGGTGTGTTTATTTGGGGTAGTTAAACTTTGCAGGACACTGGCCATCCAGGAGGAGGATTAAGAGTCCTGACATTAGCACTTTACATTCAGTGCATGTGATTTATCAACACCGAGTACATCTTAAAATGTACAGCTCATGAAAAATAAAAGTTCCAGATGGACAAACATTAAATGCATAAACCAGTTTGAATAAAAAATAAATCTTAAAATAAATTTGGAGGTACGTTGAAAAAGCCAGAATGGGAAGTTTTAAGTACAGCTTGAAGTGTGAAGTTTATTCGTGTACACAGATATGGCATATTCATGGTAGTACACATGAAATTAATGTATTTATTTGCCATTTTACGTAAATAGAAATCCTGTCTCCCCTTCTAGTGGACATTAAGTGTAAGACCTTCATTGCTCAGATAATGAAAGTCACTAGGATTTTTTGAGAAGGAAATTTGGTGAAACATTAAAATTTTAGTCGTTGTCAATTACTCTCATAATAAATGATAATAATGTTCAAATATATGTTGGCTTTCTCAAGGCCAACAAAGAAGACTAAAATAAAAACATAATTCAATTTAGTATGTAATAAAACTAATATTACTAATTTATTTCATAAATTTAACTATATTAATTTTCCCAATTAATTATTAATGTCACACACACACCTACCTAGTGCCTTTTGACTTAAAAGACGATAGAGGTAAATGTTACAGACATATTATCATGGAACTGTTCAGTCTATTATTGATTTTTATTTCCACTTCACTTTTATCCCAGGAGAATCAGGGTAAATCAGGGTATCTTCCGTCCATTCCAAATCCGTTTTAAATTAAAAAAACAGAAAACGAACGACTCCAGAGGATTCAAGTGAGAGAACATGAATTAAATAATGAGAAATGGAAAAATGGCTCGTTTATTCATTATTCCATCTAGGTTAACAAACGGAAAATTAGTTTTTGACTTGATTTCTCATTTTGTCGTTTGGGGTTTAAAAAACGGTTTATGGCTTCAATATTTCATTCGCACTTGTGTGCGGAGCTGAAACGCTCCTTTCATCTGATTGGTCGGATCGCTCCGCCTTCAACTCGGTCTCCTCAGTCTTTCAGAATAAGAGTCTTACAAGCGCAATATCTGAAACCAGATGTAGACACATAATTAGCGTTTTTGCGACTTGCAAGTCACCCCTTTAAATTATTTCTAGGTTATAGTATTGTATGAATATTGTCCCACTGTAAATACAGTGCAAATTGTTCTGTCTCCTAGGATAAAAGTGAAGTGGAAATAAAAATCAATAATAGACTGAACATTTCCATGATAATATGTCTGTAACATTTACCACTCTCATCTTTTAAGTCTAATGGCACTAGGTAGGTGTGTGTGACATTAATAATTAATTGTGGAAATTAATATAGTTAAATTTATTAAATAAATTAGAATTATTAGTTTTATTACAGACAAAATTGAATGATGTTTCTCTTTTAGTCTTCTTTGTTGGCCTTGACAACGACTAAAATTTTATTGTTTCACCAAATTCAGCTCAGAACTTCAGACTCGTTTGACTCGTTGCTGTAACTGGTCAGACTTTTTCCTTCTCAAAAAATCCTAGTGACTTTCATTATCTGAGCGATGAAGGTCTTACACTTAAGGTCCACTAGAGGGGGGGACAGGATTTCTGTTTATGTAAGTTTAAATGACAGATAAATACATTAATTTCATGTGTACTACCATGAATATGCCATATCTGTGTAACACAGGTTCTTCAATGATAGATGGTGTGGTAGGGGGGTATACCTTAGCTCAATGATAGCTGTATAATATAAAACAACATTAACTACTGCAGCTGGTGCCAAATAAAAATGATTACGTTTTGGAAAACTGCAAGTCTGTACTTGCACAAATGACTTGCTGTTACATAATACCCCATATGCGTTGTAAAGGGGGTAAAGTTGAGTCTTATTTTGGCCACAACTTTCTCTGTGTTGCAGCTAATGGAATGATTGGTGACAAATCTTATTTTCACACTTATTTTGGGAAAATGCTTGAAATTTTTCAAAAACTCAACAGTATACTGTGGGTAAATTCACTACCCTTTTGTTATGCTCGGGATGAAAACACCCACTAAATTAACATGCTGTAAAAATGTCTCAGATAAAGATTTTTTTTTTTTTTTGCATAAATCTATTAATCAACCTCAGTCCTGATCAAACTACCAAATGTTTAAAAAAAAATCCAAGATTTTAACTCTTTAATTACCAAGTTCATAAATTATGTCACTGATTTGGGAAGAAAAAACACACACAAAATGACATATTTTCAATATAAAAAGTAATTGTGGACTGGATATTTTTTTTAACCTTTTATGACAGTCTTGGGCATGTCAGGGATTAGTAACTGTAGATAGGCTTTGATGTATTGTTAGTTTTGTGCAGCATTAGATTTTAATTTTTTCTCCCTCATTTATTGTTGGTGGCTGTTTTTGCCCCATTGACTTCCATTATAACGACATTTTTTTGATTGCAAAGCCATGACACCATATAATCATGCACTCTTGATTGTTGGTGGTTTTCCCTGTTGGGAAGAGGTAACATTTGTTATTTTTACAGTTGATCACTAGGTGGGATCATTAACCCTTTAGGCCTGTGCAAAAAAAAGGCTTAGTTTCTGGCTTGTATATAGAGTTATATGGAGTTTAACAGCAAATTATTGTGTGTGTGTTTGAGAGAGAGAGAGAGAGAGAGAGAGAGAGTGTGAGAGAGACCTTTGTTTACTTATCTTGATGTATCTGAAAAAATCCAAATATGCACCTCATGCTCTCAGAACTACATGGACTAAACAATAAAAAAAAGAAGTGTGTTTATGCACCTGCTGACTTTTGATGGTGAAAAGAACGGAGGGCCTATGTGTGAAATGCTTGTCTTTTCTGGATGGTGAAGCTAGTTTAAAACCTTTAAATCTTATAAAAAAACTACTTTGAACATAATTGATTATGGACCAAAATGCAATACCAAGTTCAAATAAGCAGCAACTCGCTGGAGGGGTCAAGCTGCATAATCATTTCTAAAACTTTGGTTCAAGTCAAGCCCTTTTTCATATTGCTTGCTGCTCTTCTCACCATCAAATGACCAGAAGGATGGCATGCAAGTGTTTAAATCCATGTACTTTGTTTTTGTTTAGTCTATACTTATCACCACCATTAAAAGGCAGCAGGTGCATAAATACACTTTTGTTTACTCCATGTAGTTCTGAGAGCTGAGGTGTACATTTAGATTTTCTCAAATACATCAAGGTAAGTGCGCAAAAGTCTCTCTCTCTCTCTCTCTCTCTCTCCCCTACACACATACGCACAATATAATTTGCTGTTATACTCCACATAACTCTATATACAAGTCAGAAACTAAGCTTTTTTTTGCACAGGCCTATCTAAAGGGTTGATGGTCCCACCTAGTGATCAACTGTAAAAAATAACAAATTTTACCTCTTCCCAACAGGGAAAACCACAAACAATCAAGAATGCATGATTATGTTTCATGGCTTTGCAATCAAAAATGTAATTATAATGGAAGTCAGTGAAAAAAAAACATCCACCAACAATAAATTAGGGGAAAAATTTTTTATCTAATGCTTATAGCAGTTTAATTGAGTGAATGTTTTCATCCCGAACATAACGAAAGGGTAGTGAATTTGAACAATGCACAAGGGATACATAATAATTTTTATTTGGCACCAGCCGCAATTAATGTTGACAGCTAGCAGGAGTGTGGTGGGGGGCGAGGTCTGTTTTGACCAATGGATGGAGACCTCAAGGCAGTGGCCTTAATGCTTATCTGAAGATTTGCCTTTATAGATTACAGTTTACATTGTACTTACTGAAGTACACCTCTGCATGCAGACACCCAACTGTACAAATTCATTTATAGATTTAAAACCCAGTCCTGAACCGGGAGAACCATGTTCTGCAGAGTTCAGTTCCAACACACTTACTTGGACATTGCTACTGATCCTGAAGACCTTGCTTAGCTTAGGTGTGTTTATTTGGGGTAGCTAAACTTTGCAGGACACTGGCCATCCAAGAGGAGGACTGAGAGTCCTGACATTAGCACTTTATATTCAGTGCATGTGATTTATTAACACTGAGTACATCTTAAAATGTACAGCTCATGAAAAATAAAAGTTCTAGATGGACAAACATTAAATGCATAAACCAGTGTGAATAAAAAATATATTAAAATACATTTGGAGGTAGGTTGAAAAAGCCAGAATGGGAAGTTTTAAAGTACAGCTTGAAGTGTGAAGTTTATTCTTGTACACAGAAATGGCATATTCATGGTAGTACACATGAAATTAATGTATTTATTTGCCATTTTACGTAAATAGAAATCCTGTCTCCCCCTCTAGTGGACATTAAGTGTAAGACCTTCATTGCTCAGATAATGAAAGTCACTAGGATTTTTTGAGAAGGAAATTTGGTGAAACATTACAATTTTAGTCGTTGTCAATTACTCTCATAATAAATGATAATAATGTTCAAATATATGTTGGCTTTCTCAAGGCCAACAAAGAAGACTAAAAGAAAAAACATTCAATTTGGTATGTAATAAAACGAATATTACTAATTTATTTCATAAATTTAACTATATTAATTTTCCCAATTAATTATTAATGTCACACACACCTACCTAGTGCCTTTTGACTTAAAAGATGAGAGTGGTAAATGTTACAGACATATTATCATGGAAATGTTCAGTCTATTATTGATTTTTATTTCCTCTTCACTTTTATCCAAAGAGACAAAACTATTTGCACTGTATTTACAGTGGGACAATATTCATACAATACTATAACCTAGAAATAATTTAAAGGCGTGACTTGCAAGTCACAGCAGCACGAATTATGTGCGCAGCAACATCTGACTCAAATATTATGTTAATTAACAGTGAGCGGTGGTTTCAGACACTACTCTTATAAGACTCTTATTCTGAAAGAATGTAAGCTCGAGTTGAAGGCGGAGCGATCCGACCAATCAGATGAAAGGAGCGTTTCAGCTCCGCCCACAAGTTCGAATGAAATATTGAAGCCATAAGTCGTTTTTTAAACCCAAAACGACAAAATGAGAAATCAAGTCAAAAACTCATTTTCCGTTTGTTAACCTAGATGGAATAACGAATAAACGAGCCATTTTTCCATTTCTGGTTATTTAATTCATGTTCTCTCATTTGAATCCTCTTGAGTTTTTCGTTTTCTGTTTTTTAATTTGAAATGGATTTGGAATGGACGGAAGATACCCTGATTCTGATTATACCCTGATTCATTACTCATAACATAAAGTATGAGTAAATAATGATAATAATTAAATACAATTAACTGGTTAACCCATTTTTTTTTAGGTGAGTTACACCTATTTTGAAGATGGACAAAATGCATGCAATTTAAATATTTTGAGAAAGCATCATGTACTAAAACATAGACATCAAGATTCCGGCTATGCATCACAACAACGGTGACAATCAAAACCGCTCCATAGCACAAACTCATCCTCATTTTCCAGACTTTTTTTGTTTTGATTGTCACCATTGATGTGATGCATATCCAAAATGATGCATTTTGTAAAAAAAGATGTACATTATTTTTGTTTTCTGCAAGATTTCTGTCCAATAAAAATATATATACTTGCAATAAAACACTAATATCTAATTTTGCTATAATTTTGTCACCACTAGCAGCAAGATGCAAACACCTGAGCTCCACGATCTGTGTCACAACAAGAGTGTTTTATAACACACAGTTACAACAGCCAGAGACAAGCGAACACAAGAAGTATGAGGACCAAGATCCCAACTAAACCAAACACCGATCACCACAATAGTGACTTCGAAAGAATCAAATATCAACATTTAAACCTCTGTTGATTCTCAATAAGAGCTTCTCTAGATGTCTGACAGATATAAAGTCAATCTAATGAGTGAAGCTGATGAAGCTGTTTGTGGAGATGTTTGATCCTCCTCTGCTGAGATCTTCAGAGATTTAATGTCTTTGATTTGCAGTTGATTTTACCACATGCTCAATCGTCAGTTATTTCATTATTTCTTAAAGATTATTTTATTTTCTTGATTTAAGGACAAACACAGTGTCTGGAAATTACATTGAAATAACACGAGTCTAAATCCTGAGAGTGTTGATTTGGTCCAGAAACAGTATAATTTATGCATAAATGATGTTGAAAATATGTCCACTGACCCCTTTTGAACTAGTTTTTAACCTTGAAAGGAGGTTCGGTGAACATCTAAATCATAGGTACAGAAGACGTCAAAAAAAGACGTCATAAAAACTTTCATTCTGTCTCCTCAGTGGACGACTTTTCAACGTCAGCAAAGACATAAAAAAGACGTCCACTGGAAGTAACTTTGCCCTGTGGGTTGAGCCGATTCTTTTCGATCAGCTGGAATGATTCGGGACATTCTACGTTTAATGTGGCTTAATGCATTAAAACAGTGTTTTTAAAAGACCAAACTCAGTAAACAAATTAATAATAAAGCATTCTATTCACTGACAGGCAGATGAGTCCAGAATAAGAATGCAATGTGTTTAATTACGTGTTAAGCAATTTTCTCCCATAGAAAACCATTAGACTAAAAGTAAAAAAAGCGTAACGTGGCGTAATGCATTAAAACGTCTTTTAAAAAGACCAAACTCAGTAAACATTTTTAATAACACATTTTATTTACAGACAAGCAGGTTATGGGTGGAAATTAAACGCTTTGTGTTCGTATTCTGTGCTCATATCTGCTTGTCTGTGAATAGATGCTTTATTAATAATTTGTTTACTGAGTTTGTTCTTTTTAAAACACTGTTTTAATGCATAAAGCCACATACTTTCATGTTAAGCGTGCTTTTATAATGTCCCAATTATTCATATGTGAATTAATCTGCTCAAGAAGAGCAAACTTGCAGCAGCTAACATCTCTTGATTCAATAAATCAGACATAGTGAGTCAAGTTAACAATAAAAAAAACTGCATTATAGTAAAGGCTTTGTAAAACTGTACGGCATTTTTAGCTTTTTAAACAGCATTCTCCGTCCTACACCAACTATGCACACATTTCCTATCACGTATGTCTTTGAAAGACGATCGAACCAATCAGAGTAGGTGTGGGGCGGGGCTGCAAAGTGCAACCCCGCCCCAGGTGCAGCCCCGGCTTGATCTGCAGGCTGCAGCCGGGGATACTTGGCTGTCAAAAGAGTGCCATTATGCTTTTTCACTTTTTCAACTTTAGTTAGTCTGTAATATTACTGTTTGATCATAAAAAAAGATCTGCAAAGTTACAAAGCTCAAACCCCAATTCAAAAGGAGATATTTTATATAACAGAAGTCACTTTTCAAAAACAACAGCGAACCACTCGTTTGGACTACAACGCATATTTTCTGGGATTTGTGATATCACAAATATCAACGAATGGGATGAGACCTGGTTGAGCTGCACTAGAGAAGGCAGTGAGTGTTATCACTATGTCAGAGACATGCTAGTGTTTCCAAGACAGGCAAGCTTAGAGTGGTTACAGTCATCTGGGTTTAAACTGCAATTAATTTGATTTTGATACAATATTTACACTGAACCTGGCAGGTGGCTTTGGGGCCCAGCAAACCAATCACAACACAGACTGGCCCAGCTAACTAATCACAGCATGTATTTCAGAAGGCAGGCTTTCATTTGATACAGGAACTATTTGAGCCCTTCATGCCTGACTGGGGAGAAAGGTATTGTAAATCATTAATTGTTCACAACCTGAAAGCCTTTTCTAGTACACCCCCAAAACAAGACTTTGTGAAAGAGTGAAATAGGACCTCTTTAAGAAGATTCTGAGTAATGGAAATAGCCTACCACTTACAATGAAAAACAAACAGAAAGTAGCACAAGGAATAAAATTAATGCTCAGCCAGTTGATGAATTGTACTGAATATAAGAGCTTGGTTTGATCTCTGAAATTCCTATTGTGTTCAACAGTACACTAAAGTAGAACTGAGAGGACAATTAAAGTAAAAATATTGAAATGTGTATAAAATAAAAAGAAAATAGATCTTTCTGTAATGCTTCATTCTATTCAGGATAGAAGGCCATATACAGAGCACATTCAGTTATATGCTTATACTGTATGTGCCAGAATTAATCAGATGTTTTAAATGTTAACAATATGGTAATGTTGCTGAAGTGTCTGTAGGCAGAAACAACAGCATGGCAATTCTGAGTATAACAGTGTGAGTAAGGAATGCACTAATTGTCAGTAGGGCTGGGCGATATATCTAACGATATGATCATGCGCATCTAATCAGTAAAGCTGCTTCCGTGATCACCGCTAAAATCTCCATCACCTGCTTATAATTGGAGTGGCATTTAATGGACAGAGTTCATTATCGCAGATGAATCGTATATAGTATATATAAAATTAATTAATATTAACATTCTGCGCTATTGAGTTACAACAAATGTGTTTTAGAAACACATGATTATAACAGCCAGAGAAAAGACTAAGACAGAAATCAAGGGTCAAGAGCTCAACTAAAGCAAACACTGATCTCTAACATGGTTACTTCAAATGAAACAATAAATCAACATCTAAACCTTAGTTCATTCTCAATAATATCTTCTGTAGACGTCTGACAGAAATAAAGTCAGTCTGGTTATTAATAAGTGGAGCTGCTGATGCTGTTTGTGGGGTTGTTTAATCAGATCTTGAGAGATTTCATGTATTTTATTTCAGTTGATTTCATCTAAGTCTGTGTCTGAAGTCAGTTGTAGTAGTTCTTGTGTTTCTCTTTTCTTCAGTGATTCTGTTTGTTAACAGCAGCTGTTCATCACTAATTCTCAATCAGCACTTAGTTAATCACTTAATTACTTAAATGCAAAGTTTAAAACTTACATGGTTTAAATCAAGGCAATCTATTTACTCAAACGGTTTGAGTAAAGTTTACTTATCGGGTTTTACAGTGCTATTTCTTTTGTCTGTTTTCTTAATTGCAGAATATTTATCATGTGCATCCAGTCCTTCGTGCTGTCTTTGCTGTAAACTGGTTTAAAGGGACAGAAGTGAGAGACTTATTTACCCTCATTTGATAAAACTGTTTTGAAAAAAAAATATTTTACATTTAGAAATTTCTAGAATCTCTGTTTCGGGTTTTTTATTAGTGTAAAAACTTTTCCAAAATAAAAAAGTAAGTAAGTGACATTTTCACTTATTTTTCACAAAATCTTGAAGTGTTCCTGTAGCTCAGTGGCAGAATATTGCATTAGAAAGCGCAAGGTTGGGGGTTTGATTCCTTGGAAACACATGATAGGTGAAAATTGTCAGCCTAATTGCTTTATTTTAAATTTAATAAAATTTAACATGTTAAGTTACATGTACTTATTATTATTATTATTTTTTACTTAATTTAGTTAAGTAGATTTACTTAATTTCCAAATGTGTAAATTTACTTGAAAAATGCTTGTGCAAAAACTTGCCAAATAAAAATTAAGTAAATTTACTAATTCTTTTTTTCAGTGTGTGGGTTGTCAAAAAAGGAGAGAGATGTTTGGTCCAGTAATCCCTCAGAGTGGAATTTCATAATCTAGTCACTGGTGATAATACAATGTGACTTATTTAGTTACTAGGTAGTGTAACTAATATGACTGGATTATGGAGTAGCACTCTGGATAAGAATAATCAAATGTGAGACTTACTAAGTCTCAAAGGGGAGAATGTGGAAGATTTTAATTAATAAGATTTTAATCAATCAAGTATAATCAATGTGAATCTAGCCATTTTTGTTGCTAGTTATTATTCCATTATAATCCTATAGGTTAAGGGTCCGTGTACGTTTTGATAGTTTGTTTTTTCGATTGAAACACAAAACAAAATAACGAGAAACCACCTGTTTTTCGTTTGTCGTTTCAAACCAAAATCAAAGAAACGGTAAAAAAAGAGCCGTTCTCCCGTTTTTGGTTCTGAATCTAAAAACGAAAAATGACAAAACCAAAATCAAATAACGGTCCGATTTGGTTTTTTGAAATTCCTTTTTCCATTTTTTCGTTTGAAGATCTACATTGAAATACAGACAGGTTGGCCACGTGACCCGGAAGTAATAGTAAATATGGCCTATCAAAATAAAAGCCAAGCTTTTTACAAACGTTTTATAAGTTGGTAATATAGGTTAACCTAATAACTTATTGTGTGTGCAGAGTTGTTACTGTTAGCACTATATTATATAATTAAATTTATATTTAATGTGGTTTCCACCGTAATGGACAGCGATTCAACGTGAATTCCCACGTGACGTCATGCGCAGGCCTAACTAATAATGAGGGAGATTGGGATTCCGCCATCAAAATATCAGTCCCTATCTCGTCTTTGCCATTCGATTGACACCCTCGTAAAACTTGTGTTGGTCCTCAAATATAATTTTATCCTAACGCATCATATCTATTTTCAAAAAGCCCAAGGACACGCTGTTACCTCGCTCACGTTATAAAGTGTTAATATAAATGTATTGAACTGGCTAGTTAACTAATAGTGATAGTAGTTTGTTTATAATACAATAAAAAACGACATATGTGAAGGTTCTCAGTCCTCCATGTAACGTTAATAATCCAACGAAGTTTAAAATCAAGGGCAGTTCAAAACGATTACAGACACCAGTAGGTGTCGCACTGTGTCTGCTTTGTGCGAGCTACTGTCATGGAGATATTGCTTTATGTTCTGTAATTAAAACACTTTCCATTATTTTCATTACAACTGTGCTTTCACAAATCACGTTTCCTAGCACAGCTGCTTAAGGCATTAGCCTACTCAATAAAATGAGCTCTTTCTCCTCATGTTTGATTGTCTGATTTACATGTGCTATTATACTGCGTGAAGTTTTAGTTGACTGTAACACTCACAAATTTAAAAACATGTCTCACATATAGGCCTTCAGTCCAGTGGGGTGTGTGGTTCTAGTGTGTTATAATAGACAACAAGCAGTATGTCATGAAAGTGAACATAATTTATTTTATTAAAATATTTATATTAATTTATTATTTGCATAAAATAACATAAAATGAATACAACAAAAGGAGTTCTGCAAGTGAGAGTAATAGAAAATAAAATTGAACAATTTATTAATTGCATAAAATAACATAACAGATGAACATAACCAAACTTAACCATTTGACTTAACTTAAAACCTAAACCTAAAATAAAAACTAACTAAAACAATCTCCTAACTAATAGTGTCTTTCAAAACATTCACAATCTCCCCCATCCCTGTAATTTAAAAAAAAATTTTCTTGGAACATCTCGTCCCTGCATTTTGGGCATCCAACGAGGCTGCGGCAGCACGGTGCCACAACTGGGTTTTCCATCACATCTGCAAGATTCAGAATATTTTTCAACAAATATTTCAACAGTTGTCTCAAGCAATTTTCCTCTGTCTCATTTCACTTGTTAGTGTTACAATGTGTTAATAGTTATATATTCCCATTGACTACAATAATTACATTTTAATAAAAATTGTAGTCATAGTAATGATATTTCTAAACATTCCCATGTATCCCCTATATATCTCTGTAGTTCTAAGCCTCTTTTTCTATATTGTATGACAGTAACATCCATATATATATATTTTTTTTTTTGCTGGTTACATCTTCACTGAAGCTACATCACACTTATATTGATACAAATATTAAAATCCAATATGCCATTGCAACAGGACAGTACCCACCCAGCCACAGCCTGTTCATCCTGCTGCCTTCTGGGAAGAGATATAGAAGTTTCTACTGCCGCACCAACTGCAGAGCAACTTTTCCCCCCAAGCTATCGTACTCTTAAACTATAGTTCATCCTCAGCAGCAGATCATAGTTTATTTATGTTTACCATTTTTATAATTGCTTCTATATTAGCCTGATAATGTCTGCTATGTACCAGAAGGGAGATACAAACTCAATTTATACTTTATACTATTATATATATTATATTGTGACAAAATATACCCACCTACCTTAAAGAAGAATAAAGTGAATGTTTTGGAAAGGCAGAGTCAAAAGTTATGACCTTAAAATGATTGAAATGTTGTGGAAGGATGAGGAAGCAAGCAGCTCATGTGAGGAAACCCACCAACATCCAAGAGTTGAAGCTGTTCTGTACAGAGGAATGGGCAAAGATTCGTCCAAGTCAATAAGCAGGACATATCAAAAGTTACTGGAAACGTTTTGTTGCAGTTATTCCTGATGTAATCAGCGTTGACAGCCTTTTTTTAGTAATGTAATTATGTTTTGGGGTTTTCTTTTGAGGACCTTGTAAAATGTTCTTACCTTAGGGCTTAACAAATGTTCTGCAGCCATTGATTGTACATGCAATGCCCTTGAAAGCATGTATGTGCTATATAAAATTTTAAGACTTTTACGGATTCTCTTCACTGGCATGACACAATCAGAGTTTTGTATGTTATACAAACTGGAATGTGTATAGAGAAGAAAGATTCACAAAGTATATAGCACACTGGTAAATCATTATTTTGGCTAGATGGCCTACATTAGGATTAGGACATGTCTGATGTGAGTTTGTTGTCTGAGCTGCTATAAGAAGCTGATAGCAGTGCAGTGTTATAATCAGGTTAAAACAGAAGCAGGTTTAACTCTGGGCTGGGTGAATGATGATGATGATGATGATAACTAGGCAAATAAAAACAAAATACAATGAACAACAATAAATACATCTGTATCAGTAATCTTGATTTAAAACAGTTACCAAAGACACCATACAGTCAGTCATTTAAATACTGCCACCTGCTGGTAGAAAGGGGGAACAGTTATTTTATGCAAATAATAAATTAATATAAATATTTTAATAAAATAAATTATGTTCACTTTCATGACATACTGCTTGTTGTCTATTATAACACACTAGAACCACACACCCCACTGGACTGAAG
This sequence comes from Carassius gibelio, assembly GCF_023724105.1. Classification (NCBI taxonomy): domain Eukaryota; kingdom Metazoa; phylum Chordata; class Actinopteri; order Cypriniformes; family Cyprinidae; genus Carassius; species Carassius gibelio. Next base: position 16,622,903 of record NC_068417.1, on the reverse strand, counting down.
GCCTATATGTGAGACATGTTTTTAAATTTGTGAGTGTTACAGTCAACTAAAACTTCACGCAGTATAATAGCACATGTAAATCAGACAATCAAACATGAGGAGAAAGAGCTCATTTTATTGAGTAGGCTAATGCCTTAAGCAGCTGTGCTAGGAAACGTGATTTGTGAAAGCACAGTTGTAATGAAAATAATGGAAAGTGTTTTAATTACAGAACATAAAGCAATATCTCCATGACAGTAGCTCGCACAAAGCAGACACAGTGCGACACCTACTGGTGTCTGTAATCGTTTTGAACTGCCCTTGATTTTAAACTTCGTTGGATTATTAACGTTACATGGAGGACTGAGAACCTTCACATATGTCGTTTTTTATTGTATTATAAACAAACTACTATCACTATTAGTTAACTAGCCAGTTCAATACATTTATATTAACACTTTATAACGTGAGCGAGGTAACAGCGTGTCCTTGGGCTTTTTGAAAATAGATATGATGCGTTAGGATAAAATTATATTTGAGGACCAACTCAAGTTTTACGAGGGTGTCAATCGAATGGCAAAGACGAGATAGGGACTGATATTTTGATGGCGGAATCCCAATCTCCCTCATTATTAGTTAGGCCTGCGCATGACGTCACGTGGGAATTCACGTTGAATCGCTGTCCATTACGGTGGAAACCACATTAAATATAAATTTAATTATATAATATAGTGCTAACAGTAACAACTCTGCACACACAATAAGTTATTAGGTTAACCTATATTACCAACTTATAAAACGTTTGTAAAAAGCTTGGCTTTTATTTTGATAGGCCATATTTACTATTACTTCTGGGTCACGTGGCCAACCTGTCTGTATTTCAATGTAGATCTTCAAACGAAAAAATGGAAAAAGGAATTTCAAAAAACCAAAATCGGACCGTTATTTGATTTTGGTTTTGTCATTTTTCGTTTTTAGATTCAGAACCAAAAACGGGAGAACGGCTCTTTTTTTACCGTTTCTTTGATTTTGGTTTGAAACGACAAACGAAAAACAGGTGGTTTCTCGTTATTTTGTTTTGTGTTTCAATCGAAAAAACAAACTATCAAAACGTACACGGACCGTTAAGGATAGAAAGGAATTTGCCTACGTGGCCAGATTCTACAAACTAGATGAGAAACATCTGGTCAGACATAAAGAAAGGGCCTTTCTCTATTCCAAAACCAGAAGGGGGCCCCTTCTCCCGAGGGAGGTATCAAAATTGTAAGCATAAGGAAAAGTCTGACTATTTGGAAACGCCCTGTCAGTGGTGGACGAAGTACACAAATCAAGTACTTGAGTAAAAGTACAGATACGTATAGTAAAATATTACTCCAGTAAAAGTAAAAGTACTCCTTTTTCAATTTTACTCAAGTGAAAGTACAAAAGTACTAATTTTTTTATGTACTTAAGTAAAAAAGTACTGAAAGATAAGTGTTTGCAATTTTATATAGGCTACTTAATTTAATTTTATATTAGCACATATTTTTTATAATCCTACTGCTCAAAATACCTGGGATTTTTTTCCCAAATTAACCACTATATGGAGTCAAGATATATTTTTGTTGTGTATACGGACTACGTTGATGAGAGTAATGTTCACTGTGAAGCTTACACTGTGATGTACCTAAGAGAAAACAGAGATGACCATCGGATTTTCACCAGTAAGAAGAAAATATTTTAAAGTTTGTTGTTTTACAGAACATCACAGTTATATATGACATGATAATAAGGCCTGAAGTTAGGAAGAACATTTTAAGGAAAATATAATTATATAATGATTTTTTCCTTCTCAAATCTTGTCTGTGGTGTAAAAACACCCCTGGCCAAACGGGGTGCATCTCTTCCCCTCTTTGATAATTACTGTAGTTAACATGTTATGAACATCACATCCTTACTTTTGTCCCTAGATGTACAGTGGGGCTCGAAAGTTTGGGCACCCCTTGCAGAATCTGTGAAAATATGAGTAATTTTCAAAAAATAAGAGAGATCATACTAAATGCATGTAATTTTTTATTTAGTACTGTCCTGAGTAAGACATTGTACATAAAAGATATTAACATTTAGTCCACAAGACAAAAAAAATTATTTCTGTTTTGTGATGGTTGTGCATGAGTCCCTTGTTTCAGGGACTCATGCACAACCATCACAAAACAGAAAGACAGTCGAGGATCATCAGGTGACCACACACAGTATTAAGAACCAAGGGTTCCCAAACTTTTGAGGGGGTTATTTTAATAATTTCAGCAATTTTTTTTTGTCTTGTGGACTAAATGTTAACATCTTTTATGTACAATATCTTACTCAGGACAGTACTAAATAAAATATAACATGCATTTAGTATGATCTCTCTTATTTTTTTTAAAATTACTCGCATTTTCACAGATTCTGCAAGGGGTGCCCAAACTTTCGAGCCCCACTGTGTATATATATATATATATATATATATATATATATATATATATATATATATATATATATATATATATATATATATAGGTGGTTGAAGAAAAATATTTGGACATTATTTATAAAAATTAACTCAAGTTATCACCAGCAAGCTTATTAGCTAGACAGTTAGCATCAGCTAACAATATTTACTTATTTTCAGTACGGTATTGAATAAACATTCATGTCTGTCTACTAGTCTAGTTAATCCAAACAATATAACGTTACTGTTGATAAACAATATAAAAACAGACGTCACATAGGACATTGTAGCATTTTAATAAAACTGTTAATATTATATTATAATATTATTTTATATAATCTGTGTTAGTTTAAGTTTTTTTTTTTTTTACCTAAAACACAGACGCTGATTGCTGTATCTGCATCGTCTGCATTTCAGTGGGCTTAAATAGATCACTCTTTACCACGGATTTAGTTCCCAAACAACTGACAATTTTGACCTAAATATGATTTTCAGTTACAATAATTAATCCTAAATTTCGACATTAATAACTTACTTTAGCAACATCAGACGCACGCGCGCTCACAAGATCTCCCGGTTCTTACTTCTGGAGACTCGCACTAAACGGTTCATTTGAATCAGTGAGTGGTCGACTCCAGAACAGCTGCAATCCATAGACAGTAGGCTGCAATCGGATCATTCTAATTCGTAAACGAATCGTTTGGTACGATTTGCGATCCGATTTAAAGATTTATTTTGAAAAGACTCAGTTCGTTCATGATGAATCAGACACCACTTCTGCGTGTCGGAGCACGTGATATATTATAGGGAGTAACGATAGGCTTGTTCGACTTCACGCAGCTCTGCGCAAACCGATCGTGGGCTGACTTGAAGCAGTGTATGACGGTTAGAAATTGTGTCCGACTTGATAAAGCGCTGACGCCACATGACTGTAACGTGTGCCATCAAAGTACCACGAGAGCGACTCGAGAGTAGCCGGAGAACTCAGCCAGCGCAGCTTCTGAAGAGCGGCTGCACAGGTTCAGATGACGACACAACTGATCCACGATTGTTTCAAGTTTATTTCGAGTCGACTTCAGTTTCAGAAATTCTCATAAGGACTTTTAGAACAGTTCAATACGTTTTTATGTCGTCTCCATCTTATAAATCATATTTATTAAATATTGTTTTACTGTATTTACTTTATTGTTAATATAAAGTTTGTGTATGTTTATTGTGCATGACTTTCTTTTTTTATAGACCTTTAACAGTATTCAGCAGCATAACCTATTCAAATGAGCATTTTTAATAACTAAAATGTTAATCTTAAAAACATACAATCTAATGTGGTCATAGATGTATGCTCCTATACAAATGATACATAATACATTATGTTCCTCCATTTGTTTGTTTTCTTCATATTCTCTAGTCTATTTTGCTGTGTTTAAATACTTCACCTGCATGTGGTTAGCAAACTGCTAACAACTTGCTGTAACTTCAACTCAACAACTTGACTGTTCACTTTCAAATAGTTGGTATAAATCACAATATAAATCCAATAGAATTGAGCTTTTCTGTATTTGAAAATCAGTGGTGTTATGTTTAAAATGTTAAAAAGAGCTCAGCAGGAGGGTACTGTAAATCTTGTTGCTGAAACCTTCTTAAAAAACACATACCCACCATGGAATTGTTTTTATAGGTTACTTTTATCATTTTGTATTAGCAGAAACACCCATGTCATACTGCTAAAGTATATTTCCAATATGTTATCTTGTTTTGGAAGACACCCTTCCAAAACACCACTTATACACACATCTTAAACGCTATCAAGTAAGCAAACGCCATGTGATCTGCCATGACTGACGTAATTGCAGCAAACTACGGGAGCCACAACGTGTCCGGCTTCATATCTCCGTTTGCAGCTCCTCCCCACCTGCACGCGGCTACTCTCGCCGATCGGTTGCATCCTGCCGCAGCCGATGTCGAACACACCTAAAATGTTTTATGAAATGTAGTGAAGTTAAAAGTACGATTTTTTGCTTTGGAATGTAGTGAAGTAAAAGTAAAAGTTACTCAAAATAAAACTACTCCAGTAAAGTACAGATACTTGAAAAAATGTACTTAAGTACAGTAACGAAGTAAAGCTACTCCGTTACTGTCCACCACTGCGCCCTGTATAGGGTATATAATGAGATGCTACCTAGCATTCGGGAGATCTTCTCACAGAGAATATCTCGACTTTGTTTCTCTCTGAAATAGTCTATCTTCTTGAAACAAAACCCCGAGACTGTGTGATTCCTCAGATCCATGGCAGACGAAAATACACTACATTAGTCAGGATTGACTGCTACTGGTGCCGTATTTACTAAAGAAAGAGAGGAGCTCTTGTAGAAATTGAGAGCTATGGGTTTTATTTATTTCTCATTGAAAAAAAAATAGTGTAATTTCATAGGATTTAATGTTCAAAGAGTATCTAGAGCAGAATTACTCTTCATTGGTCACAATTAAACTAGACTCTGAATAGGACATTCTGGTTTAAAGTAGGTAATATTATGCATATGAGCACAAACTATTGAGCATGTACTGCAATATTGTGCAGAATTTATTAAAGAAAGAGAGGAGCTGTTTAAGAAAAGTAGACTTTTTGGTTTAATCAGTTTCACTCTTTATTTATTTTTCAGTTATTATTATTATTATTATTAAATGATTGTCTTGTTCTCTCTTTTCATTGCTGCTTCAGACTCCAGTCCAGTTGGTGGCGTAACACACCAGGAGTTGGCTATTCAACGGCCATTAAACCGTAGCCGAAGAAGTACAAACACATGAAGAAAAGAGAAGACGACGCCTCAGTCGCCATTAGAGTGTTCTGCGTTATTGTCTTTCATATTTTAGAAACAAAAACTTAAGGATTCTTTTCCTTATCCTCTAAACCAGCGTGTAAATTTGTTGTTCAGTCACAAATTGTATAAAATAGGGTTTTAGTTGGTTCATTAACTATATCCAATCGGTTGGGTGTGGTTCGAAAACAAACGCAACGAGTATTAATGATATACATCGAAATAACATTTCCCTGGAAGCTACAACATGAAACATTCTTTGAAAATCACCCTGTTTGTATTACTATTGTGCGGTAAGTGTAATTTCCGTTCATTCTTGTAACACTTTCATTTTCAGTTTATTGTCGGTGTTGTGCTGAAATCTGTGACCTATCGAAAACTGAACAGGGGTCGCTGTTCAGCAAATGTACTCGCGGGAGCGCGCACGCGTTGGATCAGACCACTGATCCATATATGAAATAATGAAAATAAGCTAGACAATGTCTAGTAGACATTGTCACCAACATCTAGATTCTTATATAGAAAACAATGTAAAAATTAATGCTGCTGTTGTGTGCTAATGTGTTGGTCTACTAGTAAGAATGGTTTCCATATGAGATCTTTTGGCGATGTGTAAAACATATTCAGATTATCTGATCTAATGTAACGTTAGGTCTTCTCTTTATTCTTATTACTATTTTCTGTAATTCCCCAATAAAGTTGGACAACAACAGTTTGTTCCTTACAAATGCATAGGATTGCAGTTGGCTAGGGTCACTGAATCTGATGATTAAAAATTAATATAACTTTACTATTATCATTATCACAAGTATATAAATTAATACTTTTATTTTACAAAGATTCTTTAAATTGATCAAGTGTGACAGACATTTATAATAAAATATTTATATTTCACAAATTTTGTTCTTCTGAACTTTCTATCAAGGAAACCTAAAAAAAAATCTACTCAGCTGTTTTCAACATAAAAATAATAATCTGAAATGTTTCTTTAACAGCAAATCAGCATATTAGAGTGATTTCTGAAGATCATGTGACACTGAAGACTGGAATAATGATGCTGAAAATACAACTTTGACCACAGGAATAAATAACATTTTAAATAGGGCTGCACGATTAATCGCATGCGATTGTCATGCGTGTCTCATCAGTAAAGGTGGTTCTGTGATTAGCGGTAAATGTCCATCAGCTGCTTTCAAATGGAGCCGCACCTAATATACAGAGCCGTAGATCGTTGACAAGCTACGCAATATCGCGTTCATAACCGCATGCGATTAATCTGCGATTATGAACGTGATATTGCACAGCTTGTCAGTGAATTACGGCTTCCCATCACACTAGATGTGGACTGACATTGCTCAGAAGTCAGATGTTGGTTGAAAGTGAAAACCCAACCTCTGTTTGGTGTCAAACTCTAGCGTAAATACTCCAAAAACATGACAATCTTCACTTATTATAAACAAGATTTATTTCTGTCATAAATGTAAAAAAGTTCTTTTTGAGATTAACAGAGATGTTGATGGTTTATTGAAAATTATAGTTTAGTTTGATGTCACCATTATGCTGATCAGTACTTAGGAAGTATGACTCTTTTCAGTGTTAGCGTTCATTTAGCTGCTGTAATTAAACCTGTTACAGCAAAAACATTGAGAAAAAGATGCCATTAGATAATGTTGGTTACTGGCTGATATTAAAGATGTCTTAATGTAAAAATCTGATCAACTGATTTTACCAGGAGTCTGTTCTACGCTATTAATTTAATATTAGTGACTATAGCAGATGTGTTGCAATACACCGGGTTCTGACAATTTATGTTATGTTATTTTATTTTTATCTGATCTTTTTAAACTACATTGTTTTAGAATCACTTCAAACCATAGGATGCTTAGACATGCAGAGACCTTAAGAATTAGTGTAAGAATCTCAACAATGGTGACATGCTTCATGCCGCAATGCATTCTGGGTGCATTCTGGGAGTTTTGCATGATGTACCCAGAATACATTGCAGCATAAAGCATGTCACCATTGCTGAGATTCATACACTGAATCTTGATGTTTGTGTGACAAATTTTTTTTAAATTTTTGAAATTATCTGCTTTAAATTCAACTGGGTGTCAGGCTGTTGACCATTGAGTCACTTTAATAAATAATACTTAACTAACAATACACAGTAGCTTGGGTGAAAACAAGTAACCAGACATATCAATCATCAGCAAGCAAACAGCACCATTGAACCACATATTCGTTTGCTGTTTTAGCCACAATAAAGATGACAGCAGCTAAAAAACAACACCGTCAAGTCAAGTGTCAAATTGCACAACTAAAGCCAACACTTACCAGCATTATGGTGACATCAAACCAAGCTATTACTTTTAAACAGACACATCCACATCTAAACATCCACTTAAATCTTAATTAGAATGTTATGGAATAATGTTCTAATAATGTTATTGATAAACATTTGTAGAATGTTTTTAGAGAACGTTATCCTATCTTTTGAGAGAACGTTCTGGGAACAAAAATAAAACTACCCGCTAAAAACATTGTTAGAACAATCCATGGGAATGTTCTTAGAACATTTTAGAACAAAGAAAATTCTAGCTGGGAAGTGCCGCTCCATTTGAAACCAGGTGGTGGACATTTACTGCTAATCACAGAACCGGCTTTACTGACAAAGACACGCATGACAATCGCATGCGATTAATCGTGCAGCCCTAATTTTAAAATACATTCAAGTAGAAAGCTGTTATTTTAAATTGTAAAAATATTTCAAAGTTGTACTATTTTGCTGTACTTTGGATCAAATAAATGCAGGTTTGGTGAGCAGAAGAGACTTCTTTAAAAAACATTACACATCTTATGGTTCAAAAACTTTTGACTGGTAGTGTATATATAATATATTTAAAACCCCAGTTTTTAAAAAAAATATTAGAATGATTAAAAAGTTGTTTAAATCACTTATTCAACGACTCACTCATAAACCTACTTCACTTGTTTCATTACTGGATGCATCAGCGTTTTTGAACGATTCTCTTGAATGAAAAATTAATTCATTGACAAATACATTTTAAGACACTTGTCGCCACCTAGTAGTGAAACCACTATCGCCACTTTCAGAAGGGGGTTTGCTCTATTTTGATCGCTGCCAGATAGATCTCAGTGTTTATATCTGAACTATAAACTTTATCCCAGTATTTCTGTGATAATATAAATAATACTGTGTAGTTGAAAAGACAGTTTGTGAAGATGTTTCTTAACCAAACATGGTAACTGCTCTCTCTCTGTCAGTGGCAGTGTGAACACAGATCTGAATGATCCGGTAAGACTTTGTCAGATCGAGAGGGTGTTACAACCCGTGAGGTCTGTGTGTGTGGTGTTGGTGTTTTCTGTCTCTATTCAGCATATGTCCCATATCTTGAGGTTGAAGTGAGAATCCCGCAGCTGAAGCGGATCAGTGGCAATTAGTAAGGGTGTATAAATTGAGCCAGTGAAGTGCTCTTGTGGTTGTTGTTCCCTTTCTCTGGGCAGTTCGTGGCAGACTGTGTGAATTTCTGTGTGAACTGTGTGGATTACTGTGTGGTTTATAGCGTGATCTGCTGGGTGTTGATCTTAGGTTTCTCCCCATACCATCTGTTAAGGGACTCTGGGGAGGCAGCTGTGTGACCGAGGTTCCTGATTAGCTGGAAGTCGGCGTGGGGAGCGGTGGGCAATCTCCACATGCATTTCAGTAACGCAGTGGGAGCCGTGAAGCCAGTATATTGTGTTGTATGGTTTTTATTGAGCTTCTGTTTTTGTAGACTACTTTATAGAGGGCTTAATTAAATCAATACATGAACTTGACACATGTTTTGAGTTATCCTTGGTTTTTCCATCCTGGGTATAAATATTTGTTAGTCCCACACCCCTAGACAAGCTGGGGACGTAACAGGGTGTCTGAATCGAGATTGCGATCTTTTAACGATTAATCGTGAAGCTCTAGTGTTATGTTAATCTCTTCTTTCTCTTTTATAAAGCATATTGATCAGCTGACATAGTCGTATAGATACAGTATTAGAGATCGATATGGGTTTTTCTATAGCCGATGCCGATGTTTAGAGGTCAGGGTCAGCCGATGGCCAATATCTTCAAGTTTTCCCCTTCATTTGCATGCTAAAATGTCACACTAATAATAAGTGGATCCACAACATTTCTAAACTTATCATCATTTATTGAGCACTGACACTGAACCATCTCTCGAATCTTAATTTTGTGCACTGCACGGTATTAAAATAAAAAATGTATCCAAAGTTAACCAAACAAATCAATAAACCAACCAAGTATTAAATATATAAAACCGGTAAAATATATTTTCCGTATTAATACTTGGCCTAGCCGAACGCAAAAATTCTAAATAAAAAATTTTGCAGAACAAATAAAGTTCTGGTCATAATACTAAACATAAAATGTTTGACGTGAAAAAAGCAGTTCACTGACTGCGCAGCACAGCCAAAAGTGCCACAGTTACGTTTTTAATACTCTAGTGTAGGGGTGCAACGGATCAAAAAACTCATGGTTCGGATCGTTTCTCAGATCAGATTCATGACTCATGACATGACATGACAGGATCATTTTTCGGATCAGCAAAAAAAAAAAAAAGGCCAAGACAAATAAACATACGTTTTGTCTTTTTTTATCAACATTATATTATTCAATTAAAATATATTAAATCAACTTAAGTTCAAGTTTAAGTACAAATGGCATAATATCTTCTTTTTATCACAGTAGCCGGACTTCACATCTCCCAGTCTGCTGTGATGGTGAGCCGTTATCATCACATAGCTCTAGGGTTGGGAATAGTTAGAAATTTTCCGGTTACATTAAAATCATTAAACAATTATTAAGAAATAGTGGTAAGGAAAAATGCACAATACTCAACTACTCCAATGCTCAATACTGTTTATTACTTACTGTCAACTTAATTTAAAGGTTGGTAATGTCAAAATGCAGCACATATTACAGTGTACAGATCTTCATAAGTAGGGTGGGGTATTTTTAGACATTTTCTGGTTCGGCTTCTGGTTTCATTTAAATGAACTATTATTATGTTTTTTTTTACTATTTTACCTTCACTGAATGTAGCGTTGCTGGAAGGTAGTAAGTAATGTTGAGTAATGCTAGTCCATCAATCAGCATGTGTTTCAAAGTTGATGTTTTTTATACTATCAATAACGTTTTGCTTTTCAAGCAGGAATAAGCTGCTAAATAGTCCCTTGAGGGCTGAGACACTTTTTAATTTCCCTTAATTAATGTAATATAAACAGTTAAACTTAAACATGTATACACACTCTCCATAAAGTCCCTATTTCACAATTAATAATGAAGTCAGGAGATGGTGTGATGCACCACAGCCAGAGTTTATCCATGTCTGAAGAGCGTCAGCGCAGCTTTAAACAAGTTGAGCTCAAAACTCACTCTTAGTCAGCAGCAAGTGTTTGTAATAACTTGATCCGATGTGGATTATAATCACTAAACAAGGCATAAATATTTATAAGCGATGTAAAAGACTATGCATGCTAAACATGTTACCATAGTAAACATGGTAAATAAGACCGCTTGGGGAAATCAGACGTCAGCTTCTTATTCTCTATGACAATTGTGTATTGTGTATTTATTAAGTAACAATTTATGTCGTCTCGTTTCAAGAGTTTAGCTCCACGTTGCATATCATCAAAATATAATAATGATTTTTGTTCGTGAGCTTTTATAAAAATAGAGAGTCTGCACTGAGGATCATTTCAGAAAGATAACCGCTTTAACACCAGCATTAAACACTTTATTAAATAAGTCGAGCTCAAAACTCTCTTTCAGTCAGCAGCGAGTCTTTGAAATAACTTGATCCAATGTGGATTATAATCACCATACAATGCAGAAATATTTATTAGTGATGCAAAAGACTATGCATGCTAAACATTAATGTTACCATAGTAAACATGGTAAATAAGACCGCTTGAGGAAATCAGACGTCAGCTTCTTATTCTCGTGTATTTATTTAGTAACTTATATTATCTGTCACAAGCCTCGTCTCGAGAGTTTAGCTCACGTTGCCTATCATAAAAAATATATAATAATGTTTTTTTCGGGAGCTTTTATAAAAATAGAGATATCATTCATTCTAAATGTGAAGTATAGGATATACTGTGGGAAGTCCAGGGGCCAAAGAGTAAAAGTCCTGCCATATTTTTGTTCCACCCATGAACTCACCAGCTGATTTCACCAGAGGAGGAACCAAGTCATTCCTTCCAAGTCACAAACGAGTCTTGAGTCAAGTACCAAGTCCTCAAAGAGTTAAAGTTAATGAGATAATTAAGTGACTAATTAAATGAAGATGCATCAGTGATAAACACCTGCTGTTTACAATCAACATCACTGAAGAAAAGAGAAACACAAGAACTACAACTGACTTTAAGCACAGCCTTGGATGAAATCAATTGAAAAAAAAAAAAAAAAAAAAATTTGCCACCATATTTGTGGTGAGTATTTGCTTCAGTTGATATCTTGAGCCTTTAAGCGGTTTTCACATTTGCTTCTATACAATTGCATTATTATAGATATAGTAAGATGGCGGCGCGTCCACACGCAGCGGCTTCTCTCTGTCCCGACAGAATGGTGTTTTCGTGTTTTTTGTCTTGTAAGTCGCAGTGTTTTTGTACGTTGTCGTCGCGTCTACCTGTCTGTAAGCGCAAATACAGTCGCGAGTTTCTGCTCGATGTCGGCAGGACCGCATTTTTACAGTTAAACTCCGCGCACGCGGAACAGCTGCGGGATCTCGATCTGCTACGGAGGCCTTCACCATCACCGACCCCCACTACTGCATCTCGCCCGCAGCGGAGGCGCCACAAGCGGTGTGAGAGGAAGCAGAAGAGGGGGAAGCGCGGAGGTATCCGGGCTAGGCTAACGGCTAACCCACACAAGCCATCTATCCCCACCATCGTACTGGCTAACGTACGCTCGTTGGATAATAAACTGGACTACATCCAATTATTACCCTCAACTCAGAGGACTGTAAGAGACTGTTGTGTTTTTGTGTTCACGGAAACATGGCTCAGCAACAGCGTTCCAGATGGCGCTATTCAGCTCAACCAGCTGACGTGCTATCGAGCGGACAGAGCTCTCGTCGTGGGAGGAAAAACCCGCGGCGGCGGGCTTTGTGTTTACATCAATGACGCGTGGTGCCGCGATACTGTTGTGATCTGCAAACACTGCTCAACCCTGGTGGAGTTTATGATTATTAAGTGCCGGCCGTTCTATCTGCCGAGGGAATATACTGCTATACTGCTCATCTCAGTTTACATTCCCCCAAACAACAGCTGCAACAGGAACGACGCACTAAATGAACTGTACCAGCACATCAGTGAGCAGCAGACAGCACACCCCGATGCTTTTCTCATCATAGCTGGGGATTTCAACCATGCTGACCTTAAGAGTGTGTTTCCAAAAATACACCAGCACATCAACTTTCCAACACGAGGTAATAACATTTTGGACTTTGTTTACACCACACAGAGAGGAGCTTACAAAGCCCTCCCCCTCCCCCACCTCGGAGCCTCAGATCACATCACTGTTATGCTAATGCCTGCATGCAGACCACTCATTAAAGTCGCCAAACCAGTTCACAAACAGATTAAAGTGTGGCCAGAAGGATCATCAGAGATTCTTCAGGACTGCTTCAACACAACTGACTGGGACATGTTTAAACAGGCTGCCACATACAATAACACAACTGACCTCCAGGAGTACTCAGAGACTGTCACTGCCTACATCAATAAGTGTATTGATGATGTAACGGTCACAAAAACCATCACTGTCCGGGCCAACCAGAAGCCATGGATGACAGGGGAGGTCTACAGACTCCTGAAGACACGGAACGCTGCCTTCAGAGCTGGAGATGAGGTGGGCCTGTGAACAGCTAGGGCCAACCTGTCCCGTGGCATCAGAGAGGCTAAGAGACAGCACTCCAGGAGGATAGCTCATCAATTCAGCGACAGCAGAGACACTAGGAACCTGTGGCAGGGGATACAGACCATTACGGACTACAAGCCCCCACCACGGACCTGTGACAACAACATCTCTCTGCTGAACGAGCTGAACACCTTCTTCGCTCGCTTTGAGCAACAAAACAGCACCACTGCACAGAAGACTCCACCTCCTCCCGGCGACCAGGTGATGACGCTGACCCCAGACAGCGTGAGGAGATCCTTCAGCAGGATCAATGCACGCAAAGCTCCGGGTCCTGACAACATCCCTGGGCGTGTACTGAAAGTCTGTGCAGCAGAACTCACTGATGTCTTCACAGACATTTTCAACATATCACTGAGTCAGGCTGTTGTTCCCACATGCTTTAAAACCACTACCATCATCCCAGTCCCAAAGAAGCCATCTCCATCCTGCTTCAACGACTACCGTCCTGTTGCACTTACCCCTATTCTCATGAAGTGCTTTGAACGGCTAGTCATGCACCACATCAAGTCTGCCCTCCCCCCCTCCCTGGACCCCTTCCAGTTTGCATATCGGTCCAACCGGTCGACAGATGATGCCATCTCCACTGCCGTCCACTCAGCACTCACCCATCTGGACAAAAAGGACTCATATGTCAGAATGTTGTTCATAGACTTCAGTTCAGCATTCAACACGATCATCCCTCAACAGCTCATCTACAAACTGATTCAGCTGGGGCTCAACACTTCGCTGTGCAACTGGCTGTTGGACTTTCTGACTGGAAGACCTCAGGCAGTACGGGTCGGCAGTAACACATCCAGCACCATCACACTGAACACTGGGGCCCCCCAAGGATGTGTGGTGAGCCCCCTACTCTTCACTCTGCTGACCCATGACTGCACACCGTCTCACAGCTCCAACCTCTTCATTAAGTTTGCGGATGACACGACTGTGGTGGGTCTCATTAGCAACAAAGATGAGAAAAATTACAGGAGTGAGGTGAGCCGCCTGGCCAAGTGGTGCAGTGACAACAATCTGTCTCTGAATGTGGAGAAGACAAAGGAGATTGTTGTAGACTTCAGGAGAGCACACACTCAGCACGTTCCTCTGGCCATCAACGGTGCGACTGTGGAGAGAGTGAGCAGCACCAAGTTCCTGGGTGTGCACATCACAGAGGATCTCTCCTGGACTGAAAACACCGCAGCACTGGCCAAGAAATCACAACAGCGTCTCTACTTCCTCCGCAAACTGAGGAGAGCCAGAGCCCCACCCCCCATCATGTACACCTTCTACAGAGGCACCATCGAGAGCATTCTGTCGAGCTGCATCACTGTGTGGTATGGCGCCTGCAACGCGTCCTGCCGAAAGACTCTGCAACGCATAGTGAGAGCAGCTGAGAAGATCATTGGTGTCTCTCTCCCCTCCCTCCAGGACATATATGGAACACGTCTCACCCGCAAAGCCCTCTGCATCGCAGGTGATCCCACTCACCCTTCACACAGCTTCTTCAGCCTGCTGCCATCAGGGAGGAGACTGCGGAGTCTCCAGGCCAGGACCAGCAGACTGAAGGACAGCTTCATCCACCAGGCTGTCAGGAAGCTGAACTCCCTCCCGAACCTGCCCCCCCTCCCCTCTTCTTCCCCAGGCACCACTGAACTATGAACCCCCCCCCCCCTCCACACAGATTAATTATTATATGATGGCATGCACTAGTCACTTGTGCAGCATTGTCCTGCTCACTACCTCATTCGGCATGGAACTGACGTCATTCCACTACCTCATCAGTCAGTTAAATAAAATAACTGCTCTTGGTCACTTGTCACTTTAATCAGACTTAATAAGATATTTTTAATAAGTGATTTTTTTTTTGCACTAAAAAATCTTTTAACTGCACTGTTGTTCACTTCATTGATTTGCACTATATCTGTCATTTGCCTTGCGCTGCTTTATTTAACTTTATTTTTAATTTTATTATATGTCTTTTTTTTATATCATTCCCTTATTGTATAGTTGTTTCTACATTTTTATATTTGATCTAGTTATTTTTTTTTTAGGCTTTAATGTAAATGTTAACTGTATGCACCGGGGTCTGAGAGTAACGCAATTTCGATTCTCTGTATGTATGTACTGTACATGTGGAAATTGACAATAAAGCAGACTTGAACTTGAACTTGAATTATTGTTTTGCAGCAAACATTTGTGCAATGCTGATACAACTCTTGATCTAGCAGGTGACTTATGCTTTTGATGACTGTATGATCTTGGTTAAATTTCTTGATCAATGAGAAGAGTTTGTGGTTTAGTTGTTAGAGAGAACTGCTGTGAATTCACTGCTCTGTCTGTGCACTTTGGATGGGTTAAATACAGAATATGATTTCTGAGTACAGGTCACCACACTTAACTGTATGTCACTTTCACAAAAAAGAGAGAAATCTCATTATGCAAATGCCACCATATAATGCTTTATAACACTTCAATATTAAGAAGAAAAAAAATTGGACATTTATCATGAACATTTATCATGTGATCCTCAACAGTGGTGAAAATTATTATTCATACTGCAGTGCATTATGGGAGTAATTCATGTATTGCAACATGAAGCATTTTGTTGATTGTAACCATTGTAGAGATTCATATGCTGGTTCTCGATATCTGTGTGTGTGTCTAAAAAGCACTGGAGTTCAAACTTTTATATGTGTTACAAATAAAAAATAATCCATATCCTGTAAATATTAGAGCAATGCTTTTTTTGTGTGCATGCTGTAGTTTCACTGGAATTATTCAAAACCTAGACATGTGATAAG